>NC_090654.1:258923777-259089188 GCF_040937935.1 Hyperolius riggenbachi | reverse complement strand
GAATGCTGCCCAGAATCTTGTGAGTTTAGGCATTTCTTCCACAGCTGCCTGGAAGCAGTGTGACTTGTGCTGGTAAAAATAAGGTTCTCTGAAATGAAAACATTGGCCAGACACACCTCTGCAGGCATTGGCCGTTCAGAGATGACACGGGGCGGGGCCATGATGGATGGCATGGTCTATTCTCAGCTGGCTGTATAGCAGAGTCTTTCCTGCTCTGCATTGTATGGGAAAGGGAAGACTGCTTCTTTATATTGGATAGATATTGCAGAATTTTGAGAATCACCATGCCTACCTCAATAATATAAATATGTTTTTAAAACCCTCATGAACCAGAAATGAAAGAGGAACTGTAGTGAAAAGATTGTAATTGTTCACTGTAAAAATCTTCCCTCACCCTAATTCTTGTCACTGTCTGAAATTGATTCACAGGTGATGACATCTTTATTCCTTCCAGAATTCTCTTGGGCTAAGCATCACTGGGCGGGTGTTTTTTTTAAACCAATATACAGCAATATATAGCTACAGGAAGTGTTTGATTCTGAAACCGAGAAGATTACCATACAAGTGGGTATCCTGAATAAATTTACTGCATTCTACTATATGCCACTACAGTGCCTGTTTAAAGGACTACTGACGCAAGAAGAATATGGAGGCTGCCATATTTATTTCCTTTTGAACAATACTAGTTTGCCTGGCAACACTGGCTGCAGTAGTGTCTGAATCACACCAGAAACAAGCATGCAGCTAATCTTATCAGATCTGACAACGTCAGAAACACCTGATCTACTGCATGCTGGTTCAGGGCCTATGGCTAAATGGATTAGGGCTCGTTTCCACTATCGCGAATCCGCATGCGTCCAACGCATGCGGATTCGCACATGTAATGCAAGTGGATGGGCCTGTTTCCACTGTAGCGTTGTTGAGGTGCGTTTTTTTCAGCGGTAAAAAAACGCACAAAAGAGCCAACGAATTCGCCTGCGAGTGGAATGCATGCGAATCGCCGCTAATGTATTTTAATAGGAAATTCGCATGCGGCTATGGTATGCGAATTTTCATGCGAATTCGCATAGGTACCAATGTAATTCAAACAGGCAGTGACATGGTTAAATTCGCATATACCCTCACCTATGCGAATTCGCGGCAAAAAACCGCGCAAAAATTCGCATCCGCATGCTATTTCATACAATTTCAACAGCGGTGGAATCCAGACGATTCTGCACCACAATAGTGGAAACGAGCCCTTAGAGGCAGAGGATCAGCAGGACTGCCAGGCAACTGGTTTTGTTTTAAAAAAAAAAAAAAAAATTATATCTATCTATCTATCTATCTATCTATCTATCTATCTATCTATCTATCTATCTATCTAGAGATATAGAGATACAGAGAGAGAGATACAGAGAGAGAGAGAGATACAGAGAGAGAGAGACAGAGAGAGAGAGAGAGAGACAGAGAGAGAGAGAGAGACAGAGAGAGAGAGAGACAGACGAGAGAGCGAGAGAGAGAGAGAGAGAGAGAGAGAGAGATACAGAGAGAGAGAGAGAGACAGAGAGATACAGAGAGAGAAGAGAGAGAGATACAGAGAGAGAGAGAGAGAGAGAGAGATACAGAGAGAGAGAGAGAGAGAGAGAGATACAGAGAGAGAGAGAAGAGAGAGAGAGAGAGATACAGAGAGATACAGAGAGAGAGAGAGATACAGAGAGATACAGAGAGAGAGAGAGATACAGAGAGATACAGAGAGAGAGAGAGATACAGAGAGATACAGAGAGAGAGAGAGATACAGAGAGATACAGAGAGAGAGAGAGATACAGAGAGATACAGAGAGAGAGAGAGATACAGAGAGAGAGAGAGATACAGAGAGATACAGAGAGATACAGAGAGATACAGAGAGATACAGAGAGATACAGAGAGATACAGAGAGATACAGAGAGATACAGAGAGATACAGAGAGATACAGAGAGATACAGAGAGATACAGAGAGATACAGATAGTGATAGTGATAGATAGAGATAGAGATAGAGATATAGTGATAGTGGATAGTGATAGAGATAGAGATAGAGATAGAGAGATAGTGATAGAGAGATAGTGATAGTGATAGAGATAGAGGATAGAGATAGATATATATAGATATAGATATAGATAGATAGATAGATAGATAGATAGATAGATACCTCCATTTGCCTCTCACTGCAGGAGTCCTTTAAGGCAGGGTTCACACTTATTAAAATTTTAATGTGAATTGCAATAGTGCAAAAACCTGTTCTTCGCACAGCCAATGAAATTCAAGAATCGCACTTCTGATAAAATTCACAAAATTGCCAAAAAATTAATTTGCATAAAATGTAACCGCTAAAAAACGCATGCAGCTTTTCGCATTGATAAGTGTAAACTCTGCCTAAATGTAATGATCCTAACATTTATATAGCGCTTTTCTCCTGTTAGACTCAAAGCGCTCAAGAGCTGCAGCAACAAAGGGAGCGCCCAAGGGACCACCCTGCAGTCTTGCTCAAGGACTTCTTACCTAAATATGTACTTGACCTTAGCATAGGGCTGGTGCACACCAAAACCCGCTAGCAGATCCGCAAAATGCTAGCAGATTTTTAAACGCTTTTTTTTATTTTTATGAGGCGTTTTGCTAGCGTTTTGCGGATTGCTGCTGCGGTTTTCAGTATAGTAGATTTCATATATTGTTACAGTAAAGCTGTTACTGAACAGCTTCTGTAACAAAAATGCCTGCAAAACCGCTCTGAAGTGCCGTTTTTCAGAGCGGTTTGCGTTTTTCCTATACTTAACATTGAGGCAGAAACGCATCCGAAATCCAAAAAATGCCTCACCCAGGCATTTTTCGTTTCTGCAAAACGCCTGCCGCTCTGGTGTGCACCACCCCATTGAGATACATTGACCAAGCAGATCCGCAGCCGCAAGCGGATCTGAAAACGCCCAAAAAGCCGCTCGGTGTGCACCAGCCCAAAGAGTAGAAAAAGCTGGGTCTCCACCTGGATTTTGCAATATTAGCTTTTTATTAATTTATTAGTTGTAGTGCTTTTTGTGGCTATGTTACCACTATTAATTAAAGCGGACTCAAACCAAACATTTTTTTAGTTCAAAATATTTAGTTGCACCACTCTGACACATACAAAGATAAATAAACACTACTTCAAGCCTATGAGCATTTCAGTGCATATTTTTCACCCTTCTCTTTTCATTACTAGGGTTATACAGGTGGCAGCCATTAGCAATTCCTCCTTTGCTGGAGACCATCTACTAAACCATTCTGCCGGATTCTGTCCCGGCAATATGAAAGGAAGGGGAGGGGTTCCTCCAATAAATGTAAAATATTTTATATTTGTCATCATGCAGCTGAAAAAAGGCTGCTATTTATTATTATAATTTAGAAAATAGATTTTATTTCTGAAATCTTGTATTTTTAGTTTGGGTCCACTTTAAGCGAATATTGCAAAATCCAAGTGGAGACCCAGCTTTTTCTACTCTTTGCTTCGGACTGTACACCCCTGTGGGATGCGGGTTTATGCTGGTTGACTCCCTGGTGTCTCCCTATGACTGTCAGTGGTTGGAGCTCCGGGGCAATCGTTTTCATAGGTACTGACCCTAGCCAGGATCTGAACCCTGGTTTCCCATGTCAAATGCAGAGCCCTTAGCCCATACACTATCCAGCCACATCCATCCATCCATCCATCCAGTGGTGGCTGCTAATCAGTGGCTGTTACTGCTGCTGGCACAGTGGAGGCTGCTAATCAGTGGCAGTTACTTCTGCTGGCACAGTGGAGGCTGCTAATCAGTGGCTGTTACTGCTGCTGGCACAGTGGCGGCTGCTGATCAGTGGCTGTTACTGCTGCTGGCACAGTGGTGGCTGCCAATCAGTGGCAGTTACTGCTGCTGGCACAGTGGTGGCTGCTAATCAGTGGCTGTTACTACTGCTGGCACAGTAGTAGCTGCTAATCAGTGGCTGTTACTGCCACTGGCATAATGGCAGCTGCCAATCAGTGGCTGTTACTACTGCTGGCACAGTGGTAGCTGCTAATCAGTGGCTGTTACTGCTGCTGGCACAGCGGTGGTTGCTAATCAGTGGCTGTTACTGCCATTGGCATAATGGCAGCTGCCAATCAGTGGCAGTTACTGCTGCTGGCACAGTGGCAGCTGCTAATCAGTGGCTGTTACTGCCATTGGCATAATGGCAGCTGCCAATCAGTGGCAGTTACTGCTGCTGGCACAGTGGTAGCTGCTAATCAGTGGCTGTTACTGCTGCTGGCACAGTGGTAGCTGCTAATCAGTGGCTGTTACTGCTGCTGGCACAGTGGTAGCTGCTAATCAGTGGCTGTTACCGCTGCTGGCACAGTGGTAGCTGCTAATCAGTGGCTGTTACTGCTGCTGGCATAATGGCAGCTGCCAATTAGTTAGGGTCTTTGGGACGCATGGAATTATCAACTGTAGAGAGCTTTAGGGACCCCAGAAATGGCTCAGCGGGCCGCATTTGGCTGCCGGGCTGCATTTTTTACATGCCTACTATAGATATAGACTTCCTGTTTTAAGATGATAACAACCACCTCTGCAAATAATTTAGCACCAGTGATTGGCCCAGTGGTTCTGTTCATTTACCCCACCTGCTCTATGTTGCTCCTTCGCCTAAGAGTGGATGTGCTTATCTTGGGGACCTGCATTGGTTGTGTGGACATACTCTTTTTCTACTTGCTTTCATACAGTGTATGCCTGGCTAATTACAAATGTAATGCAACAGTGAAAGAATACAGCTCTGCACAGAAAAATGAATAAATAGTGCCATTATCTAAAAGCGCCAGTCCTTGTCACATATTCCATTCCCAACAGGCTCTAGGCCAGGCTTTCTCAACCAGGGTTCCTTGAGGACTCTGCAGGGGTTCCTTGGCATTTTCCCCCATCGTGGAGGTAGTATAATAGAGCACATTATAATAGGGAGTACTGTAAAAAGAAGCACTAAATTTGGGTCAGAATAATAATGAGCACACTATAATGAGTAGGGATGCTCATTCAGATTCCGCGGAAATGCAATTTCCGAAATTCCGATCGGAATTTGCATTTCCGCATCGGAATGCGGAAATCGGTAATGCAAGTGTGTTAGGCAGATTTCCGCCGGAAATCACGGAAATTTCTGCCGGAAATTGCGGAAATTCTGCCCGACTTTAACATCGATTTTCTCAAAAACTATAAGGTCTTTTTGAAAACTTATTTTTGCATCTTGGTCACAAGATTCAGTTTAATAAACCCTGAAAATTTGGTGTTTCTAGGACTTACGGGGGCTTTGCTATTAACCGCTAAATTCGGCGGATTTTTACTGTAATGTAAAATGCAGAAAATCTGCATCTGCCTATTTTCTGTATTTATATTACAGTAAAAATCCGCCGACTTTAGTGGTTAATAGCAAAGCCCCCGTAAGTCCTAGAAACACCAAATTTTCAGGGTTTATTAAACGGAACCTTCTGAATAAGATGCAAAAAAAGTTTTCAAAAAGACCTGATAGTTTTTGAGAAAATATATGTTAAAGTCGGGCGGAATTTCCGTGATTTCCGGCGGAAATTCAGCATTGGAATGCGGAAATTGGTACCGGAAAGCGGAATCGGTAATTGGCAATGGCGGAATGCGGAATTACCGCGGAATCGGAAATTGGCATTTCCGACCATCCCTAATAATGGGTGGCAGTGTAATAGGGGGGTAGTGAAATTAACAGCCTCACCTACTTTTAAAGACCATGCCTCCGGAAAAATAAATGCAGGGGTTCCTCGAGATTAAAACATTTTTTGCAGGGGTTCCTTGAGATCCAAAAGTTTTTTTGCAGGGTTCCTCCAGGGTAAAAAAGTTGAGAAAGACTGCTCTAGGCAATCACTGCAGGTGGCAACGTATCCCAAAGTTACTGAAAAGATATCGACTTACTCTTTGAAATTTCCTCCTTCCCGTTCCATATGCTTTGCTTCAGCTGTTCAATCCTCATCTTACAGGACATGATCTTCCATTTCTAATGATGAAAATCACAAGAAAATCTTCTCTCAATGCTCACACAGGACATAAGAGAGATCATGAGAGCACCACTAATGCAAACATTGAAAAATGTAAACAGTACCCAAGCCAAAGCTCGGGTACAAAATGAGATACTTACCTATCCTATTGAGGCCTCCCTCTCTGTTCTAATGTCACCCGTCGCTGATCACAGCCCCCCCCCCCCCCCCCCCCATAGATTAGCGGCAAGGCCTTGTAGCTAATCATATCAGGGCCGCACAGCTCTTCTTCCTGCAGCGTGGCCACACAGTAGCTGTGCAAGCCCGCCCATGCATGCACAGTAATGCTAATGCGCATCTGTGCACGTAACAGAGGAGGAGCGTAACCCCAATCTGGAGAGGGCCACGCTCAGTGACGGGGGACAACAGAGCACCGAGGGAAGCATCAATAGGATCCTGAGGCTTTGCTTTCTTCAGTTAAGTATCTAATTTTGATCCTGAGCTTCCGCTCTCGATCAATTTAAAGAAGAACTGTAGAGAAACTAGTCCAAAACCTGTCAGATTTTTACTGGCTACTGTAAGAGACAGCAACATAGGAAAAAATGTAATTTACATTTATATTGTGCTGTTCTCCTGGCAGGATCAGAGCGCTTCAGCTGCAGCCAAGAGTGGCGCACTCAGTAGGCAGTAGCAGTGTTAGGGAGTCATACTCTCAAGGTCTCCTCACTGAATAGGTGCTGGCTTACTGAACAGGAAGAGCAGACATTTGAACCCTGGTCTACAGTGTCAGAGGCAGAGCCCTTCACCAGTACACTATCCAGCCACTGCAGGTACACAGGTCACACAGGACAAAAAGCATCATTCGGGTCATCTTCTGTTCCCTAGGGGAGAAACTCCCGCCAGCAGACTCTTCCGTACAAAAAAACTGTCTGACTGCTGCAGTTCTGACAGAAGTCACATGACAGACGAACAGCATCGCTGCAGCTCTGATAGGAGTCACATGACGAACACCATTGCTGCAGCTCTGACAGGAGTCACATGACGAACACCATTGCTGCAGCTCTGACAAGAGTCACGTGGCAGACAAACAGCAATGCTGCAGCTCTGAGAAGAGTCACATGACAGACAAACAGCAATGCTGCAGCTTTGACTAGAGTTACATGACAAGGGTCACATGACGGGCAAAAATCATTGCTGCAGCTCTGACAAGCTCTAAATTATCTAATCGAAAAAAAAAAATGAAAAATTGTAACATGTATGGCCACCTTTAAAAAGAGACTGACGCAAACAAAAATTGCTATTTTTACCTTCTAGTTTGCTTCCGTACTCTCAGTAGATGTAAACCGCCGCATCCCTGCCGCAAAACGAGCGCTTTAGACACCCAAATCCCCGGGGGGCAGAACAGCCGGTGCTTCCTGAAAGAGGCAGAGCTTTCAGCTGCAGCTCTGCCTCTACTGATGTCAATCACCGCGGTTCGCCGCCCCTCCTGTCCCCTCTCACTCTTCCTTCACAGAGAGGGGCAGGGAGAGGCGGAGATCCGCACAGCGATTGAAGTCAGGAGAGGCAGAGCTTCCGCAGAAAGCTCTGCCTCCCGGGCAGCAAAATCCACGACCAAGAAAGTTTGTTTGCCCCGGGATTTGGGGGGTCTAAACCCCTCATTTTGCGGCGGGGAAGCGGCGGTTAACATCTACTGACACTACTGAAGCGAACTACCAGGTAAAAATAGCAATTTTTGTTCGCTTCAGAGTCTCTTTAAAGGAAATGCACCTTGTCCTGCTGTACGGTGCAGAATACACGTGTTCGGGTTCTGAACCATGTGGTGCTGAATTCAAATGCCAACACGACCTGCAAGGACTCTAGGAGGCAGAGAATTTGAGAAGGGTACAGCGAGGGGAATGAATACACTGACAGAAGACCGGGAAGGTTCTATATATTCAGAGCCTTCCCTCTCCATAGGCCACAATGTAACTATTCTTTTGTAGGTCTCTTCAGGGGATTGTATGGAAAGATTTTTTTTTAAAGCTTTCTTTTAATCAGGGCTATGGAGTCAGAGCTGTGTTGGGTTCCTGGAATCAGAGGTTTCATACACTGAGAAGTCACAGGCCCATATGTAATTCACTTTTTCTCCTGAGTTATCTCCTAGGAGATCATTTTCATCTTCTCCTTAAAATGAACTTTTCAGCATTTTACAATTGAAAAAGTACCTTAAATTTGGTTAAAATGTACGATTAAAATTATTTTGAGTATTTTCTTTCTTGCTGGTGGTCTAAAAGGCAATTTATGACAAGGTGTATAAATATCACCTAGGAGTAAACGTGAATTGCATATGGGCCATAGTCGGATGATTTTTGTACCGACTCTACAGCAGTGCTTTAACCTCCTTAGTGGTAACCACGTGCTACACTCGGGTTGGAAAACCGCAGCTCAGAGCGGTAACCCCGAGCTACACTCGTGGTAGCCGCTGGGAGGTCCATGCGGAGCATTGCACACAGTGGACCATTTCACTCACCTCCCGGGCAATCCAGACACTGGTGGCCATTCCTCTTCCTGTCCACGGAGGCTCTGCATCCCCCTTGTGAGATCGCCAACTGTCGCCATGACGACAGCTGGAAACCTCACTATGAGAACTGCAGCAGTCCCAAGGAGGTGGGTAAGTGCAGGGGCTGCTCCAAGCTCTCTCGTGGTATGATATTTTCTTGCTTTTAGGGTCTAAAAAGCACATGACAAAATGTACCGCTTTTAGACCCTAAAATCAGGAAGGAACCGTACCGCCAGAGAGGTTAAATAAAGCATAAAAGTTAGGTGCTGCACAACTTACCAGCTTATCGGTCACCAGCTTCCCTTCTATGACCGTTGCAACTCTAAAGAAAAAAAAAAAAAAAAAAAGAGAAACAAACACACATATATAAATACACTCAAAGTAATACAAACAAAACAGAAGACAATTGACAATTGTATAGATTCTAACACCTAGTGGTTTCCAATAAAATTACACATATGAATTGGTTTCTCTAATGGGTTTTGATGTCACTCATCACTTTGACCAATCCTGAACAGAGAAGTTCCTATTGTTTACATGCAGCAGAATTGTTTACATGCAGCAGAAATGTTTACACGCACCAGTATTGTTTACTTGCATAATTATTATCCACACAGGTGGGAAACGGATATACGTGAATGAGATATATTATCCTTTGGGTGTTATGGAAATCAGTAAAAATCCTAATATGGCCACCAGATTCGATCATCAGATAGATCCCTGTCAGATCAAATTTGACAGGGATCTATCTGATCTGTGCCACACATTAGGACCAGATTTTTAATAGATTTCAGTAGATTATAGATTTCAGTAGGAAATCTATAAAAAAAAAATCTTTGGAAAAAGCAGCGTTGCACTGATCAGTCCAGTGCAACGCTATGGGGCATCGATCTGCTGCTGCTCTCAACCTGCCGATCAATCGATATCTAGCATCCGGAGCTCCCACTGCATTGATTTCTAGCACATTCGCTCAGAGAGGTGGAATCAGCTGGATATCGATGAGGAAACATTGGTAAGTGTATGGACACCTTCAGACCATCTTTTCTTTTATTCGACTGTTTTTGTTCGTATTTAAAGAGGAACTCCAGTGAAAATAATGTAATAAAGTTCTGCATTTTTACAATAATTATGTATAAATTTAGTCAGTGTTTTCCCACTGTAAAATCCTTCATCTCCCTGATTTACATTATGACATTTATCACATGGCGACATTTTTACTGCTGGCAGGTGATGTCACTGGAAGGAGATGCTGCTTGCTATTTGGCAGTTGGACCCAGCTGTAAACAGCTGTTATTTCCCACAATGCAATGAGGTTCATATAAAAGTATTAGAGGCAGAGGATCAGCTGGGCTGCCAGGCAATTGGTGTTGCTTAAAAGGAAATAAACATGGCAGCCTCCATATACCTCTCTCTTCAGTTGTCCTTTAAAAGGTAACCTGAAGTTAGAAAGCGATATGGAGACTGCCATATTTATAACTGTTTAAACAATGCACATTGTCTGGCAGTTCTGCTGCTCCTCTGCATCCATTTTTAGACCCAGACCCAGAACACGCAGGCAGCAAATCAGATGTTTCTGACTCAAGTCTGACTAGATTAGTCTCATGCTTGTTTCTGGTGTGTGAGTCAGACGCTACTGAAGCCAAAGAGATCAGCAGGACTGTCAGGCAACTGGTATTGTTTATAGGGGAATAAATATGGCAGCCTCCATATACCTCTCACTTCAGGTTCCCTTTAAGCCTTATTCTTATTAGTGAAGATTGTTGCCTGCTGGGTTTGGAGCTTTATTCCCTGCTGACAGTTTGGGGTTCAGCTTTGTACAAATGTGTCCGTTACTATGGTGCAGGGAGGAGGAATGACAAGCGATGCATGTGGGAGTGGCTACCAGTGGGTAGGGTGAGAAGGACAAGATGCTCAGGGGGTGGGTCAGAAGTTTCTGGTGTGTGAGTCAGACGCTACTGCAGCCAAAGAGATCAGCAGGACTGAAGGCAACTGGTACTGTTTAAAAGGAAAGAAATATGGGAACATCCATATCCCTCTCCCTTCAGGTTTCCTTTAAGACAATCTGCAGCGCAATCAGCCCATAAGCAATAACCTGAAGGGCCACCATGGATCTGGGCACCCCCAGTGAGGAAAGAGCCCAGAACAATGGCCTTTCCAGATGAAAGGCTCTACATTGGACAGTCCCATGGTGCTTCCAGCTAATGTCCAGATTCTACTTCTCAATGTATCTAATCACAAAGCCCTCCAGCCACGCTGGAATGTCCGCCGCCAACAAACACAGTACAGAGTAATTTGTCAAGTGCCACTTACTGTTTCTGAAAGTCCAGCTGTGTTTCTCTTAAGCGGTTTAATCTCTCCTTCTTGTCTGCAAAACTGAAAAATGGAAAAGAAAGAAGGATCAAAAGAGAGTTCAGTGCTGATCAGTATCTGTGTTTGTGCACATTCTTCCCTCAGACCTCCAGGCATGCATGGACTATACTGCATACTGCACCACACAACGTGAAGGTTCTCATTCATCCAGAGGACAGGTGACAGACACAAGGCCCGCGGGCAGAATGCGGCCCTCGCCATTTTATGTGGCCCTCCAGAGCTTCACATGTGCATCATTGTAAGCAGTGAGGACTCCTTCACACTAGAGACGCTTTATCATTTTCGTAAGCACTGGCGATTTTTCAAAAACGCCCTGAAACCGCTTACGCAATTCTTTCCTATGCGCTGGTTTAGATTGGGGCGTTCCATGCGCTTTCTGATCAGAAAAGCGATGCATGGACCATTTTCTGTGCGATTTTGCTACAATGGAAGGTATAAGAAAAACGCAAAACGCTCACAAAAAAAATCACTTTGTGCAGTGATTGGGTTCACGTTTTTACAAATAAGTACATTGTACTTATTTTTTTCCGGGTCGAAGAGTTCACTTCCTGAAAAAACAGAATCGCTCTGCAAAACCGTTTACAAAAACGCTTACCAAAAACGCCCACACAGAAATCGCAAAAAACCGCCCAACGCGAACGGAATGTGAACAAGGCCTAAAAGAAAAACAGTACACTGCTATACCATCCAGAGGATGACAGGGTTTCTGGTGTAAGTCTTGTCAGTTTGAGCCTGGGTGCAGCAACAACCCACAGGATCCCCTCCATGAATTTAGCATGATCCAAATTCCCCTGTGGCTGATAAAACACACACACACACCTACACACCTTTCCCTCTGGCACCATCTCCCCATGTAGTAGTGCAGTGGAGCAGTGTAATACCTGCTCCAGTGCTGAGTCCTGTCTGTTCTTCCTGGCAGCTGCACGCTCTGAAACTTCCACACCTCCAGCTCTTGTTCATGTGACATGCATTCAGATGTATGCAGGATAGCGCGTGTGGCTGTCAGGAAGATTAGAGGAGACCTGAAACAGCACCGGAGCAGGTGAATATTACACTGCTCCACTAAGCTACTCTGCAGAGGGGGGAGTAGCCGCTCCACTGTGCTACTCTGCAGAAGGAGGAAAAGCAGGGATCAAGCCCCCCCCCCCCCCCCCAAGGTCAATATAGTTATGACGCTTTATTTGAGACTGTTCAATAACTGTTAAATCTTCATTTACAATTTGTCTTGCAACTTAGACTATA
The DNA here is from genome assembly GCF_040937935.1 of Hyperolius riggenbachi. Lineage (NCBI taxonomy): Eukaryota > Metazoa > Chordata > Amphibia > Anura > Hyperoliidae > Hyperolius > Hyperolius riggenbachi. The sequence continues at coordinate 259,077,053 of NC_090654.1, read as the reverse complement.
TTTTAGAGTTTGGCCCCTTACGTGATGGAGTTTGACACCCCGGAACCCAGGGCATGCTATAAAGATAAATGAAGGTGCCACTGGACATCTTTCTGTTATAGACGCTATATAGGCTTGTTCATGCAAAAATGCATCCGGAAATTTGGGCGGTATCGGAAATACCGATAGTAGAATATCGGTAATGTTACCGATATTCTACTCTTACCTTCCATAAGCTCTCACATTAACCCTCCCCACTGACTCATATTAACCCCTTAGCAGCCAATTTATTTGGAGGCTTGCAAGTGCTCCAGGCCAATTTATTTTAGCACATTTTTTTTAATTTCTTATTTGTTACGTTTCCCTGCTTCCAATTAGTACGCCTGTAATGTGTATTTATGGCCACTTGTCACTAGAGGGCAGTGTGAGACAATAACAGAGGACGTCTGCTTTCAGTTTTTATATTTTCTAAAAGCAGAGAGAGATCAAAGCATCCAAAGAATTTACAGCACAAGGAGTTCTGTGGACTGAGGACAAAAGCAGCGCACTTATCTCAAACGACATAACTCTATTGAAGTTGCCAATGGGTTAAACTGTTCTACCTATGCCCAACACTAAATTAGAGCTAATGTGGGATTCAGCTATATAGTAGCAGATACTTGCCCAAGCGCTGCCTCCGCCGGTAACTGTACTCCTCTGCAGCCGAACCAATGGCACTGCTGACAGACCTCCGCCGCTATTTAGAGTAGTAGCCTAACTCTGAACCTGGTGTACCAATATCAATGGGAACTACATCTCCCACTATGCATTGCGAGGTGGGGGACATATGAATTACCAAGGCATATCTGTAGCAAGGGACACAGAAGATGGAGGCTTACATATGAACACGGGGCTATGAAGTAGCCCCCTGAACCTTCCTGTGTTAACTCTTTATAACTTTCCCCCACAAATGTTAAGGTGGCCGTACATCAGGTGACTTGGCAGCCGATCGATCATCCAATTCGATTATTGTAAATGGGATGAAAATCGGTGTCGCCAAGAGCATGCCTGATCAACGATGCAACCATTGATCGGACATGCAGCAAGATGTAGGGACTACTTGCGCAATCGGGTGCACCGGGCTTACAGCGTGCGATATCGGGACGAGCGACGAAACCCATGGCGCTGTCCCCGCCTCCCCCGGATACAGGCGACCCATGTGATTGCCGGTGTAACGTGTGCATGACGTTGGGGGCGAGGTCACAAGGCTGATTCCCCAGAGATTTCATGCTGACATTGACTGGAAATTGGCCTGCAGCGTACGGGAAGGTAACAGATCTCTCTCCGATCAGATTCAATCAGAGAGAGAGAGCTGTCTCTTTGTCGATCTGCCCATACATCTTCTGATGTATGGGCACCTTTAAAAACTCATTGCTTCTTCTATGCAAAGTTTGAGGTTGAACTGCAATAGAATGCAGCCATGGCTCTCCTGAAAAGTAAATAGAAACAAAAACACACAGCCAAGGTTCAAGGCTATGTTAACTGTAAGATCTGTTCATACGAGACTTTAGTATGATATACATGAAAAAAAAGAGAGGCTTTACTGGACTTGCTTGATTTGGATTCTTATGCTGGGAATACATGGGTCGATTTTGCCGCTTAACCTCTTGAGGACCGTGGGCTTAAACCCCCCTAGTGACCAGGTCATTTTGTTCAAAATTGGCCACTGCAGCTTTAAGGCCAAGCTGCAGGACCGCACAACACAGCACACAAATGATTCCCCCCCCCCCCCCTTTTGTCCCCACCAACAGAGCTCTCTATTGGTGGGGTCTGATCGCTCCTGCAGTGTTTTTTTTTAAATATAAATATTTATGTTATTTTTTTTTTTTTTTATTAAATTCGTGTATTTTTTTAAATATTTTATTCCCTCCATCCCTCCCACCCCCCAGGCAGCCAATAACGGCGATCGGCTGTCATAGGCTTCAGCCTATGAGAGCCGATCGCTCTCTCGTCCTCCAGGGGGACAGCCGTGTCACACGGCTGTCCCCAGTACAGCGCTGCTGCAGATCGCAGCGCTGTACAATACAATTAAGCGCAGGTTTCACCGTTACAGTCTCCAGAGCGGCAATCGCCGCTCGGAGACTGAAGGCGGAGCTCCGCTCCGCCCACCAAGCAGGGGATGCGCGTGCATCCTGCGTGCGATCTCCTGCAAATGCAAGCCCCAGGACTTTCCGCCAATCGGCGTTAGGCGGTCCTGGGGCTGCCGCCGCGGCCAAGCCTACCGGCGTGTAGCCGTCGGCAAGTGGTTAATCGTTTCGCCGCTCGATTCCGCAGTCTTATCTTCGGCTCGTTTTTCTTATCTTTTTTCCATTCACTTCAATCCGGAATAGAGCGGCGAAACAATCAGGCGAGAGATCGGACATGTCGGAAATGATTTATTGTGCCATCTTAATGGCTCAAAATCGAGCCGTGTATTCCCAGCATAATACAAAGCTTTGGGGGTGACTTGACATATGCCCTGTGCTATAGTGCTATGTTACTGGCTCTTGCACAGTGACTGGATGCCAACTGTCTCCCCTTATCATCCGAGGTAGACTACAAAGCCTGCACAGAATGTTCCAGCAGGTGTCTGATGAGAAATAACAGGACTTCAGGAGTAGGACAGCTGGGCTGCAGCCTCTTCTCAGTGCTTCATAATAAGCTGCATTTGCAATGCAAACAGGAGGTGAGAGAATAGTTAAGGTGGCCATACATACAACATAAAACCAAAGCTAGGCTCAATTAAAACCACTATCAAAAACAAATGGCCCCTAAGTATAAGAGCCCTTCCACACTTCATGTGCTTCTATATTTAAAACGCATTAACATATTAACTGTGTTGTCTTTACAGTGCAGGGCGATCCATTTAAACCCAATTGCAAAAGTAGTGCCTGCAGCATTTTTCGTGCATTTGCCATAAATTAATAAGAGCAGGAGCTTAGGGTTAGGCATTGGTGGGGGGGGGGTTGGTTAGGGTCAAGAATTAGTGGGGGGGGGGGGTTGGTTAGGGTTAGGCATTGGTGGGGGCGGAGGTTGGTTAGGGTTAGTCACCGGTGGGAGGAGGGGCAGAGGTTGGTTAGGATTAGGCACTGGTGGGGGAGGTGGGGGTTGGTTGGGGTTAGACATTGGTGGGGGGCGGACATTGGTTAGGGTTAGTCATTGGTGGGAGGAGGGGCAGAAGTTGGTTAGGATTAGGCACTGGTGGGGGAGGTGGGGGTTGGTTGGGGTTAGTCATTGGTGGGGGAGGTGAAGGTTGGTTAGGCATTGGTGGGAGGGTTAGGGTTAGGCTGGGGGGGGGGGGGGGCTTGGTTAGGGCTAGGCATTGGTGGGAGGGTGTGGGAGTTAGGGTTAGGCTTGGGCGGGGGTGTCAGGCTGGTTAGGGTTAGGCATTGGTGTGGAGGTTGGTTAGGCATTGGTGAGAGGGTGGGTGGGTTAGGCATTGGTGGGGGGGGGGGGGGGGGGGAGGGTGAAGATTGGTTAGGGTTAGGTATTGGTGGGTGGTAGGTTGGTTACGGTTAGGCATTAGTAAAGCAAGGGCTCGTGTGAGAATAGGGTTAGATAAAAATATTGGTAATTTTTACCAATACTCTACTAATAGATATTTCCTGTGCCCAAATTTCCACAGTGCCAATTTTGCATGCCCCCTCCGTGTGATCCTGTGTTTACTCCTAACGTTTCCCTGCTATAATTACACCTGCTGAAGCACAATATGACAAGCAACTGGCTCACATTTTCCATCTCATCAGTGCTATATTTATGACTCTCCGCAGTTATAGCTCGCAGGAATCAGCAGCTGTCACAGGCTTGTCACTGTCAGGATCCTGGAAAGCAGAAGCGCTATAGAATAACACACAGAGGAATGCTGCATAATGAATCACCTGCGATTAGCAGTGATGAGGTCACGTGCTCGGTCACACACACCGCTCGCTGCTCCAGGCCACACAGACGCTGCACGTTTGGTGTAGCAGGCGCTGTCACGCTGGCCGAGGCAGAGGCAATGTGTGTGGCTCCCGGAAAGCACAATGGAATGAGGATCTGTGAGCCGATATCTCCGTGACTACACAAACCACATCCTGTCTGCTGGCGTAAGGCGAGAGTCTGACAGATAAACATCTCCCAGGAATTATGGGGAGATCGGATCTGCACATCGCACGCCTGCTTCCCATCATATTAACATTATTGTTTTGTATAAACTGTTTCAGAGAAATGGAATAACAGTCTTGTACAGAAGTAGCAATTCCCAGAGAGTTCCGCCCTCTGCTTCCTACTCCTCTGTTAAAGAGGAACTGTTGCGAAAATCTTAAAATTTAAAACACATACAAATATGAAGTACATTTCTTCCAGAGTAAAATGAGCCATACATTTATTTTCTCCTATGTTGCTGTCACTTACAGTAAGTTTTAGAAATCTGACATTACCGACAGGTTTTGGGCTAGTCCATCTCCCCATAGGGGATTCTCAGCATAGCCTTTATTCTTTATAAAGACACTCCCTGAGAAAGATTTATACAAGGATGCTGGCCAGCCTCCCTGCACACTTTTTTGGCAGTTGGATGGAGCAACTGCCATTCACTAAGTGCTTTTAGTAATAAAGAAAACCCCGAGAACTCCCTTATGAGAAGATGGGCTAGTCCAAAATCTTTCAGTAATGTCAGATTTTTACTACTTAACCATTTAAGCCTTCTGGACATAGAAGCTACGTCCAGAAGGCCATGTGCGCTCCCGCAGCCGATCGCACGCATGGCCAAACAGGGAACACTGTGTACTAACGCTGTGTTCCCTGAAGGCCTGTTTTTGGCAGTGCAGCAGCGCAACACACCGCAGACGCCAGTTTATAGTGTGAAACCAGCATTAGTCTTCTTACTTATGGAAAAGCTCTAAAAACATCCCTGTATGCTTTGCATTTAAGAAAAGATACTTTGGATTCTCCTTGGAGTCTTTTTTCATCGAGTAAAACTGCCCGTGGAGAATCCTGAATCAGTGTGGAGACATATTGCTATACAGACTGGGTTTTCCAGAGAGTTCCTCACACATAAAGCGGGAATCGAGACAGAACAGCAAGCCTCTGCCTCCTGCGGAAAAACACACTGCAATGCATGTTGTGAGAGAAGCCATACTATTCACACTGCTGCCAACCAATGGAAATACCAGAGGATCTGTTCACTTACAGAGCATTACCAAGTGCTGCACGCTGCCTGCCCGTATCTGCTGGCCACAATGCTGTGCAGTGCCAGCCTATTCATTATACGTGACTAAATGCATCTCTGTTCTCTGTCAGAAAGAACGTTCTGTCCTACAGAGAAGAAAGCGGGACGGACGAGCAGAAGCCCCACCAACTGGAACGTGATCTGCCAAAGGACAACTGACCTGAGAGGGATATCAAGGCCGCTATATTTATTTCCTTTTAGGCCTCTTTCACAGTGAGACGTTGCGTTTTGATGCGACGTTAAAGTCGCAACACAAACTTACAATGCAACGCCCCAAAAAAGTTGCACCGCAACTTAATGCCCTGTTATCGTCGCATACAGTAGAGTAGAGCATACAGGCAGTTAAAAGTATGCTTCCTAGTCATTACTAAGCATGTGCAAACAGTCCAACGCAGCTAATAACGTGTATAACGCACAGCATGCAGCACTTTCATTTAACGTGCAGCGTTAGACACCAACGCAACGTGTGCACTGTGAACAGGGCATTGATTTTTCATTGCAGTGAGTTATTCTGCATTAAATGTTGTTTTAACGTGCGATCAGCTGCCTCTAATACTTTAAGCCACAGACTTTGAACAAGCATGCAGATCAGGTGCTCTGACTGGATTAGCTGCATGCTTGTTTCAGGCGTATGCTTCAGACACTACTGCAGCCAAAAAGATCAGCAGGGCAGCCAGGCAACTGGTATACTTTAAATGAAAATAAGTATGGCAGCCTCCATATCCCTCTCCCTTCAGTTGTCCTTTAGGCCTCGTTCACATTACACGCTTTGCCATCCGTATTTCGGCAATGCGTGTAGGAGGCAGACACGCAGGAACATCAGAAGTGCATAGACTGCACTGTAATGTTCACACTGCATGCGTTCCGGACCAGTGCGGTTAACAAAACGTGTGGCTGATCCATTCACTACAGTGAAAGTGATCAGCAACGCAGACAAACACAGATGGTGTGCAATCGTACGCGTTGCGATTGTACAGCGTGTGATAATGTGAACAAGGCCTTAACGCTGTTGACCAGGCATTTAAATAGCTCCATGTGAATAAGACCTTAAATGGGTACTATGGCAAAAAAAAAAATTAAAATATGTGCAAACATAATTTGCTGAGAATCCCCCATGAAGAGGTGGACTAGTCCAAAATCTGTCGGTTCTGTCCGATTTCTACTGCCTACTGTAAGTGACAGCAACATAGGAGAAAAGTAATTTATGGCTCATTTTACTCTGGAAAAAACATACTTCTTATTGAGCAAATTACATCATCAGTTGGTTGTTCAACTCCTGACAGTAACTGGCTCAATTTCTTTCTCTTTTGGGGCCTCAGGAAACCTGCATGAAATATACTCACTGGGGGCTTGTTCACACTGCAGGCGTTTTTGGCTTTTTTTGGGCCGCGTGCAGTTTTTAAAAAACGCTCCCCGACCGCGTAGCCAATGAATGTCTATGAGAAGGTTCATATCAGTGCTGGTCGTGTGCTGCGCAACTAGTAAAGCGGTGCGTGGACCATTTTCGGGGCGATTCCGCCTCAGTGGAAGGTATAGGAAAATTGGAAAACGCACAATAAGGCAATACATTGTACATTGTATTTTTTTCCGGGTCAAAGAGTTCACTTCCTGACTTGCTTCAGGGAGTGAATTATAAACCCGCTCGGGAAAAAATGCTTAGAAACCCACTAAGCACAAAAACGAATTGCCCACCCAAGCACCGAGAATCAGAAAAAATAAATATGCGTCAAAAAAAGCCCAACGTGGACGAACACGCGAACGGAATGCAATGTGAACAAGGCCTACCTCTATGTGACACCACATCACCACATGTGACTGAAATCTGTGCTTCACCTCACAAAGGGAAAAAAGTGGGAGTAAACTGCACAAAAGATTTATCAGAAGAAAAAAAAAAAAAAAAAATATATATTAACACTCCCAATCTCCCAGATTTTTTGGGACAACTGATTGTTTCAGTTGAATTGCCATATAATTGGATCATTTTATTGTATGGTGTGTGGCCACCTATAGACTTTGGCCTAAAATCCATTGAGGAATTGATCGAACTGGGTGGAAGATTGGTCAATCAGCCCCCAGAAATGCACTGTTCGATTCTGTAGTTAGAGCAATTTTTTTTAATGCATTCCATGCTGGAATCTATTGATAATCATTCAGCAGAATCGATTCGATCATTTGGAAACATTGAGCAAGAATCTGTGTGTGCATAGCCTCTGTTGCTGTGATGGATGACATCACTTAAAGTGGACCTAAACTCTTGCACAGGAAAAAAAGGTAAACAGAGAAATGCACCCTGTATGTACTTGAGGGCTCGTTTCCACTATTGCGGTGCGGAATCGCCTGGATTCCACTGCTGATGAAATCGCATGCGAATGCGATTCCCCGTGCGTTTTTTGCTGCGAATTCGCGTAGGTGAAGGTATATGCGATTTTAACCATGTCACTGCCTGTGTGAATTTACATTGGTACCTATGCAAATTCGCATGCGAATTTGCGGCAAAAAACGCATGGGGAAAACGCATGCGATTTCCCTATTAAATACATAGCATGCGCTTCGCATGCATTCCACTCGCAGGCGAATTCTGCGGCTCTTTTGTGCGTTTTTTCACCGCTGAAAAAAAACGCACCTCAACAACGCTACAGTGGAAACAGGCCAATTGCGTTGGAAACAGTGGAAAAACGCACCTCAACAACGCTACAGTGGAAACAGGCCAATTGCGTTGGACGCATGCGGATTCGCGATAGTGGAAACGAGCCCTAAGAGTGTTTAGCCGGTCTAACTACCCCCTCATCTGTGACTAATCACAAGTGTAATTTGATCTCTCATATGTGTCAGCTGGATGCCTTGGCAGAGCAGCTAATTTGTAAACACAGGATGTTAATACGGTCTGCTTCCATGAAAGCAGGAAATAAACACGGTGCAGATTTATTGCAGGATCTATCAGCTGTAACAAAGAAATATTTTTCTTTAAAGGTTATTATGCTGTTGCTCATCTTTTAGAACAGTGAGGAAGTTCTGAGTTCAGGTCCGTTTTAACACAGTAAGGTCCCGAAAGGTGGGGGGGGGGGGGGCGACTGCCTGTGTGTAGAAACATGACGCTACTACTTAAGGTGGCCATACACTGGTCGATTTGCCATCAGATTCGACCAACAGATAGATCCCTCTCTGATCGAATCTGATCAGAGAGGGATCGTATGGCTGCCTTTACTGCAAACAGATCGTGAACCGATTTCAGCCTGAAACCGATCACAATCTGTTGTGGTGGTGCTGCCGCCGCTCCCCCCATCCCGCATACATTACCTGCTCCGCCGGCGCGACTCCCGTGTCTCCGCTCTTCTTCTCCGTCTCCGCTCTGGTCTCCAGGTCCGGCATGCTTTACTTCTTCCTGTCTGGGGGAAGTTTAAACAGTAGAGCGCCCTCTACTGTTTAAACTTCCTGCCGGGACAGGAAGAAGGGAAGCATGCCGGAGACCAGAGCGGAGACGGAGAAGAAGAGCGGAGACCCGGGAGTCGTGCCGGCGGAGCAGGTAATGTATTGCAGCTCTATTGCGTCAGTCGTCGGGCACTCGAACGCCGCTAGCGATGCGCTCTTTACCCACGGGCGATCGACGGTTATTTTCCGCACGGCGCGATCTACGGGATCGGACGGAATGGATCAAAATTCGGCGTGTAGCGTGAACGATTGGCAGCAGATTCGATCCCAGTGATCGAATCTGCTGTCGAAACGGGCGCAAATCGGGCCAGTGTATGGCCAGCTTAATGCTGGATACACACCATGAGTTTCCGCGTCGCACGCGGCAGTCGATACGCGTCGATTCGATTATTTCTGAACGAATTTCGATGATTTTTAGGTCGAATGCCATGTAAAGTATGGCAAATCGACATAACGATCCATCGAAGCTTGAATCGGACATGTCGGAAATAATCGAATCGACGCGTATCGACGGCTGCATCGAACGCGGAAACGCATGGTGTGTATCCAGCATAAGGCTTTGTTCCAAGAATAAAGAATGTGCACATACTTACATGTGACTTCTCCCTGCACAATATTTATTTTACACATAAGATCAATACAATGTCAATATCAATTAAAGGATTTAACCAGGAGGATGCCTGACTACGTCATCCAAATACAACACGAGTCGCAAAGCCTGCACCAACCTCCGTAATCATTATAAGACAATTACAACTAACAACCATTAGAGCACGTAGCCAGGTGTGAGGACTTGCGTAACGTCTGTAATTGCTCGCATACCGCTGTGTGACACAGATGATGCACCGTGCCATTAAAAGGACACAATAATAAAAATCTAATTGCTATATAGTTGTATGGAAATTAATTTGGTAGCTGTAATGGAGCAAGACTACAAGAGTGGCAGTGTGACAGCAATCAATCTAACATGCTGGAAGGCATACATTTCAAATGGCCGTGGCCAAATTTGGAAGCAGGGCAAAGCCGAAAGATGGCTCACCTTGCTCCGGCTGAAACTCGGGCCCAGGTTACTATTCCCGCTGCGAGCTGTCGCAAGTCGGTGGGGGAGTCTGGGAGAGGTACACGTGTAATTCATGCACTGGCTATTGCTGGAGGCTGAATTACCTTGTATTCTAATTTGAGCTCCGGCAGTGGCTGCCGCCCAGATTAGTGGCTGAGCTCCGCTATAGCCGTAAGTGTCATTACGGCCTATGGTGGTGCCAAAATGATAGACACAGCGCTGCGCTGAAATTAGCTGATCCGTGCTGGAAGGCCTTATGGACCATTTCCACTAGAACCGGATCGCAAGCGTTTTCTGCATGCGATTTTTAAATGCAGAAACGCAGCTGGTTAAAATCCATAGGCCGCATCCGAATTGTGTGCGGTGGAACCCGCCCACCCGAAAAAACAAACAAAAACCTATGTATGCTGCATATTTCGGCACTCGGATGCCAATTTGCATCCGCACATGTGCTACATCCATTTTGGAAACGGACTTGGCACCCCAGTGGAAATGCAGCCTATGGCACCATTTCTACTGTGAAACACAGGTGGACCCATGTTATGCAGCAATGCACAGCTCCCTCTACACAGCATGACGCGTTGTGATTGGCCAAATAGTGAGGGCATAGTTTACTACAACCTACCTGAAACATAAAAGTGCAAGATGGGGCTGTCCACCCAATCACAGTCTAATTTAGGGGCAGGAAATTCCACAAACATGATTGGGTGGGCCCTCTCAAACTTTTAGGTTTCAGATAGGTTGTAGTAAACTACACCCACACTATTCAGTCAATCACAATGCTTTGTGCTGTAGAGGGTGCTGTGATTGGAGAACTGTTCCCTATTAAAGGGAACCTAAACTGAGAAGGATATGGATTTTTTCTTTTAAAATAATACCAGTTGCCTGAATCGCCTGCTGATCCTGTGTCTCTAATACTTTTAGCCACAGCCCCTGAACAAGCATGCAGATCAGGTGCTCTGACTGAAGTCAGACTGGATTAGCTGCATGCTTGTTTCAGGGTGTGATTCAGCAACAGAGATCAGCTGGACTGCCAGGCAACTGAAACATCCATATCACTCTCAGTTAAGGTTCCCTTTAAGTTTCCTGCTGGGTCCCCAAAGGTAGACTATCGCCATGTACAGTAAGCTTTCTTCTATATCGAATAAAAATCAATCAGAAACCTGATCGGACTTCTCAGAAATTAGCGATTTTACCCATCAATCTGATGGGAAAATTGCATGGTGTGTATCAAGCATTAAAGAGAACCCGAGGTGGGTTTGAAGATTATTATCTGCATACAGAGGCTGGATCTGCCTATACAGCCCAGCCTCTGTTGCTATCCCAAACCCCCCTAAGGTCCCCCTGCACTCTGCAATCCCTCATAAATCACAGCCACTCTGCTGACAAACAGCTTGTCAGAGCTGGCTGTGTTTATCTCTATAGTGTCAGTCTGCTGCTCTCCCCGCCTCCTGCAGAACTCCAGTCCCCGCCTGCTTCCCTTCCCTCCCTGCTGATTGGAGGGAAGGGACGGGGGCAGGGACCGGAGCTATGCAGGAGGCGGGGGAGCAGCTGAGACTGACACTACAGATGTAAACACAGCCTCACAGCACAGCTGTGATTTATGAGGGATTGCAGAGTGCAGGGGGACCTTATGGGGGTTTGGGATAGCGATAGAGGCTGGGCTGTATAGGCAGATCTAGCCTCTGTATGCAGATAACATTCTTTAAACACACCTCGGGTTCTCTTTAAAGGCAGATAATCAGAAGGAAAACCAGTCAACTGGTATTGTTCGAAAGGAAATAAATATGACAGCCTCCATATACCTCTCACGTCCAAGTCCATTCAGTCCACATCCAAAGGGCTGGTGTGGAAGACTCAGACTAATTGAAATACTAGCTTTCCTAATGCTTGGTACACAGTGAGATTTTCGGGCAGATTTACTGTCAGATCGATTATTTCCAACATGTCCAATCTGATTTCCAATTGATTCCTGATACTTTTCCATTCACTTCAATGGGAAATCGATCAGATTTTCCCTGCACAATTTGCCTGCGGGAAAACTCTGTGGATTCGGCACGGAAACCGCGCAACTGGAAATGGGCCCTAAATCTGCCAGAAAACCTCATAGTATGTACCTAGCATAAATCCAGGAATACTGCGAGTGATTAGATCGATATTCAGATCTGATTATTGATCGGCTATAGAAGAAACCTAGCATACACAAATAGGACATTTTTCAAATTCTGATGAGATTTCCGATCATTTTTCCAAACGGGTCTCAATCGAAAATGAATTAAAAGGACATGCGCACGCAACGATAGCCAGTTTTGATTGATATTTTACAGCATGTCCGATCAGCTTTCTTTTAATCAAGAAAGCAATCGATTTTGAGCTTGAAATCAGTCACTTGCAGTCAGTAGGTTGTATATGTTTTTTTTTCTTCCCCAGAACCAATATTTTCCTGATTGGAAATGGGATCAGAAGTGTAAATTGTACACTGTGTAGCTATAAAATACAATATCTGGGTATTTCTCTATATTGGAAGGGGGGATGGGGCAGACTGTGTGGGAGACCTCAGGAGTAAACACTGGCCAGGGGGCGGGGACTACTGCTTACATCATCTACCGGTGAACCACAAGAGCCAGCAAGCCCAGTGAGGGTTCCTACACACCTCCCCTCCCCCCACATAGCATAAGCCCCGCCCCCGCTCACCTCTCGGTGTCCCGGCCGTCGAAGAAGACGAAGTCTCCGCTCTGGACGCAGCGGGCGCAGGTGAGGCGGCGGCGGGTGGTGTTACACAGCGGGCAGCGCTCCACCGCCACGTACAGCCCCTCCGCGTCCTCCACCAGCTCCGCCCCCCGCCGGGCACCCTCCTGCCCGCTCCGGGCTCCCTTCCCACAGGGAGACGCCATGACAGCTCCCTCTCACCGGCTGTCACGTGGGACTTTGTTTTCAAGCGGAGGCATGCTGGGAGAAGGGGGCGGTGCTGCAGCGGCTGGTCACATGACGTGGCTGTGCTGCAGACTGTAGTGAAGAAGTCTGGTGCTTGCTTGAGATCATCATTGTGGCTGCTGCTGTGTCACTGAATGGGCTATGGAGGGAAATTACACTTTTTTTTAAAGGGTAAAAAGTGAAAATAACTTGCCCAATTTAAAGAAAACCTGTAACATCAAAAAGTTCCCCTAGGGAGTACTCACCTCGGTAGGGGGAAGCCTCAGGGTCCCAATGATGCTTCCCATCCCACGCCATCCTCCATCCCTCGGGGGTCTCGCTGCAGCCCTCCGAACAGCGGCGATGTAAATATTTACCTTCCCGACTCCTGCGCAGGTGCTGTGGCGGCTCTCTGCTCCGAAACAGGCGGAAATACCCAATCGCCGTCGGGTCTGCTCTACTGCGCAGGCGCAAGTCTCCAGCACCTGCGCAGTAGAGCGGACCCGACTGAGATCGGGTATTTCCGTCTAATTCGGAGCTGAAAGCCGCAAAAACAGCGCCCCTGCTGGAGCCTGGAAAGGTAAATATTGAACAGGCTGTCGGGCCGGCTTTGAAGGGCTGCAGCAAGACCCCCGTGGGACAGAGGACGGCGTGGGAAGCCTCATTGGGACCCTGAGGCTTCCCCCTCCCAAGGTGAGTACCCCCCAGGGAACTTTTTGATGTTACAGTGTCTCTTTAAGTTACTTGGGGCTTCTTTCAGCAAAACCTGAAAAAAAAAAAAAAAAAGGACACAGGAGCCCTTAGGGCCCTTTTCCACTACCCAGCGTTTTGCGATCTGATTCCGTTAGCTAACGGACCACAAAATGCAATCCGCCGCGCTTATGGAAACGCAATCGCAGGGACATCAGACAGTGCATAGACTGCAGTTTCCATACATGCGCTGAATCGCAGTGCATGAGTGCATGCATTTTGGGGCAATTGTGCCCGCAATCCCATTCAGTATAGTGAATGGGATCAAAAACACCCCCCTCCCCCGTGGGGAGTTATGTGCGGCGAAGTGGAAATGAGACCTTACAAGAAAAACAGTACCACAATAGGCGCGAATTGTAAAAGCCGCAGTTCCGCCACCCAAAATGACCTTCTTTGCTGCAAATCAGGGCTTTTATAAAGGCACCTTATTACCGGCAGTGAAATTTCAGAACCCGATAGCATTTCTACAAGCCCCTGGCACCTGCGATGCTATTGGGCGCTGAAATTTACTTTTATTGCGCGTTTCTACTTGAGCGGAAACAGCCGCGAATCTGCAGAGTTTCCCCGCAGGCGAATAGCGCGGGGAAACTCTGCCATAGGGTGCAATGGTAACGCTGGCTGAATCGCTACCGCTAGCGTTTCGGCTGGCTTTTCCATACGAATCGGCACGGGAGGCTGCGGATCCCATAGCCGTGCATGGCACGGCTGATGTGATTCGTCTGCTTTCCTCGCAGACCCAGAAGAGCCGGCTCGCGTCTCGCAGACGCACGCCGCTCAAGTAGAATCGCGCCCTTACTGCCGCTAATTAGGTGCCTCCGGTTGCTGAAATTTACCTTGCTTACCGCATATTGGGGGGTTTTAAGGTTTAGGTAGGGGGAAGTTTATGCACGGGGGGGGGGGCATGGGGTGATCTTAGGGTTAGTGATCGGTGGAAGGAGAGTTCTGTGTGGGTAGGGTTAGATTAATTCATAGTAAAAAATATCTAAACATTACCAATATTTTCCTATCATAATCAAGCATAATGATATTAATTATAATGATATTCTACTGGCAGCAATCCCCAGCACCATATTTCCAAGATGCCTTATTTATTTTTAATTTATGCTTCTTTCAGCCCCCTGTTGGTTTTCTGGTTCCTTGCCATCCTTCCACTCTGTTCTGTTCAGCAGCTGGCCAACTGAGCCGTTAACTACCCAGGCACAGCCATGGCCTCACGCCTCCTCGATCACACTCGCATAGCCGGGAGAGTTTGTGCATGTGCAATTGTACACATTTTACAAACTGTGCATGTTGAGAACACTCCTAGCTACTGGAGTGCGAACTGTGCGATTGAAGAGGCTCGGGGCTGCACGTGCAGCTTTAGGAGGGGACAGCTGCTGAATGGAACAGAGTGGAATGACATTGAGGTGCTGGAAGATTCCCCACCATCCACAGCGACCTGGAGGGGGAATAGTAATCAACGCCGCCGGGACTTGTGCAGCAGCAGGATAAGCCATAGATCGGCTGTATCCTGCGCCCAAGTCTCCCGGTGGCGATTTCCTTCATACGCCCATTTGAATACCTGTCCAGTCATTCAGCCCAAACTCACATACCACTCAGGCAAGCATCATTTGGGTATATGTCCAACCAATAGTTGACTAATAAGTCACTAGATCAGGGGATGTCTGCCATAATGACAGATTGTTTTGTTTCTTGGACAGGGCTTATAAAATGATGCCCCAAGACTATTGCTAAATCTGCATTGATATCTCCAACCAGTTGGTTAGAAAAAAACTGAAAATGAGAATGAAAAAAAAGAAAAATATTAAGATAAGGCAGGAAATTGTAGTCACAGTTCTCGTGCCCCTGCAAGTGTATAGGTTTGGTTGCAGTGCTACAGTTCACCTCAGGTATGTTTGGGGCCTATTTCACACTGACAGTTGAACTGTGTGCTAAGCTAGCAGTTACCAGGCAGCAGTGAGCAGTTCTAGGAGTTTGAGAGGCATTTCACTGCCTATCAACTGCTTGTGTGAAAGAGGCCTAATTCTCTGAATAAGTTGAGGTGGTTTACATTAGTTAGGGGGCGGTGCAGACCAAAAAGCGCTAGCGTAATCACACACGCTTAGCGCTTTGTAGGGCCCATTCACACTTGAGCGGGAATCGTGCAATTCCCACTCAATTCAAAACGCTAGCAGTTTTGTAAAAACCGCTGCTACATGTAACAAATGGTAGTGTTCTCACTGCCGCGTTTGCGGTTAGCATTAACCACTAGTGATGTCGCGAACCTCCGATTTTCGGTTCGCGAACCTTCGCGGAAGGTTCGGTTCGCGAACCGCAATAGACTTCAATGGGGATGCGAACTTTGAAAAATAGAAAAAATTATGCTGGCCACAAAAGTGATGGAAAAGATGTTTCAAGGGGTCTAACACCTGGAGGGGGGCATGGCGGAGTGGGATACATGCCCAAAGTCCCGGGGAAAAATCTGGATGTGACGCAAAGCAGCGTTTTAAGGGCAGAAATCACATTGAATGCTTAATTGCAGGCCTAAAGTGCTTTAAAACATCTTGCATGTGTATACATCAATCAGGGAGTGTAATTAGGGTTCTGTTTCACACTGACACACCAAACTCACTGTGTAACGCACCGTAAACAGCTGTTTGCGTAGTGACGGCCATGCTGGACTGGTGCGCACCGTGGCGAGAGAGTGTAGGCCGTGGCCGTTTTCAAGCCCATATGGTCGCCGGGCTGTGGTAGCTCAATGATAGAACAGTGACTGTCCAGTTGATCAAATTTGGTCTGACCACAATGAAGCAACGACCTTATCTTTTGTGTCCCACCCCCACCCGAGACACTCAAATAGCCGGCGGTCATTGCTTCATTGTGATACGCAAGCCCCTTCACCGCGGCAAGGTAATGATCACGAAGGGGGATGGGCACATGTACATGCCGTTTTTTTGTTGCAGCCGCCCGCAGTGCAGACAGAAAAATTAGGCAGACATGTACGCACCAGAAAAATTAGTGTAGCGGCCGCTGCTAGCAGCGGCCTTAAAAATTCAGGAGTCCTGGACCCTGTTGGTGGTGGCGGAGAAGGCAAGTGGTCTGCAGGCAGAGATGCTTTGTGTGGGGACTGACTTAAGGTGGGTACACACGTCAGATAAAAGTCTTTGGAAAATGAAAGATCACAGACCAATTTTACCCCCTTCCATGTAGTATGAGAGCCATACTGTACACAGTCTATTCTATGGAGCTGAACTCCCCATCAGATAAAAATCTTTGCAAGATCCTGCACACACAGATGCTGTACACATGCAACAGATCAGTATCTGCAAAAGATCCGTTCCTGCAAAAGATCCGTTCCTGCAAAAGATCCGTTCCTGCAAAAGATCCGTTCCTGCAAAAGATCCGTTCCTGCAAAATGCATTCAAAGCCTATGATATCTGCAGATCTCATACACACCTTGTTTAATGGACCATCATCTGCAGATCAGACAATTATCTGCAGATCTGAAGATCCAACCTGGTGGATCTGATCTGCAGATAATTGTCCGTTAAACAAGGTGTGTATGAGATCTGCAGATATCATAGACTTTGAATGCATTTTGCAGGAACGGATCTTTTGCAGGAACTGATCTTTTGCATATACTGATCTGTTGCATGTGTAAAGCATCTTTGTGTGCAGTATCTTGAAAAGATTTTTATCTGATGGGGAGTTCAGCTCCATAGAATAGACTGTGTAGAGTATGGCTCTCATACTACATGGAAGGGGGTAAAATTGGTCTGTGATCTTTCATTTTCCAAAGACTTTTATCTGACGTGTGTACCAACCTTTAGTCTTCGGTCATGCAGTAGCCCTCCGTGATCCATTCCTCATTCATTTTGATAAAGGTCAGGTACTGAACACTGTTGTGACTTAGGCGACTTCTCTTCTCAGTGACAATGCCTCCAGCTGCACTGAAGGTCCTTTCTGACAGGACGCTTGCGGCAGGGCAAGAGAGAAGTTGTATGGCAAATTGGGACAGCTCTGGCCACAGGTCAAGCCTGCGCAACCAGTAGTCCAAAGGGTTCATCGTCGCTGTTCGCAGGGTCTACATCCACACTCAAGGCCAGGCAGTCGGCTACCTGCCGGTCCAGGCATTGGTGGAGGGTGGATCCGGAAGGACTATGGCGAGGAGTTGGACTAAAGAATGTTTGCATGTCCGACATCACCCTGAGATCGCTGGAGCGTCCTGTCCTTGCCTGCGTGGACTTGGGAGGAGGAGGAGGATTACTGCCAGTGGTACCTTGATTGAGTTGTGCAGCCACATCACCCTTAAATGCATTGTAAAGCATCAGACAGCTTGTTCTACAAGTGCTGCATCCTTTCCGCCTTGTGTTGAGTTGGTAACAGGTCTGCCACTTTGTGCCTGTACCGAGGGTCTAGTAGCGTGGCCAACCAGTACAGGTCATTCGCCTTGAGTTTTTTGATACAGAGGTCCCTCAACAGGCTGGACAACATGAAAGAGGCCATCTGCACAAACCTGGATGCAGACGTACTCTCCATCTCCTCTTGCTCTCCCTCAGTGACGGGACGCAACTCCTCTTCCTCCCCCCAGCCACGAACAATACCACGGGAACGTGGAGCAGCAGAAGCCCTCTGTGACTGCTGCCGCGGTTGTTCTTCTTCCGCCGCCTCTTCCTCCTCCACAGAAACACCTTCCTCATCATCAGAGTCTGACTCCTCTCCTTCCCCACACGACTCCTCTTCTTCCTCCTCCCTCTGTGCTGCCGCAGGTGTTGTGGAAACATCTGGTTAGGATGTAAATCGCTCCCACGACTCCTGCTGCCGTAACTGTTCTCGTTCACGCTCCTCCACAGCTGTATCCACCACTCTATGCACGGCACGCTCCAGGAAGTAAGCGTAGGGGATCAAGTCGCTGATGGTGCCCTCAGCGCGACTCACCAGTTTGGTCACCTCCTCAAAGGGCTCCATGACCCTGCATGCATTTCGCATCAGTGTCCAGTTGTTGGGCCACAACATCCCCATCTTACCAGATTGTGTCCTTGTACTGTAATGATACAGGTACTGGGTGACGGCTTTCTCCTGGTCTAGCAGGCGAGAGAACATCTGCAGGGTGGAATTCCAGCGAGTCGGGCTATCGCAAATCAGGCGTCTCACCGGCAAGTTGTTTCTTACGCTGAATGTCCGCAAAGCGTGCCATGGCCGTGTAAGACCGCCTGAAATGCCCACATAACTTCCTGGCCTGCTTCAGGACGTCCTCTAAGCCTGGGTACTTGGACACAAATCTTTGCACGACCAGATTCAGCACATGTGCCATGCAGGGTACATGTGTCAGCTTTCCCAAATTCAACGCGGAAATGAGATTGCTGCCGTTTTCACACACCAAGCTGCCGATCTCAAGCTTGTGCGGGGTCAGCCATTGCTCCACCTGTTTGTTAAGAGCAGCCAGGAGAGCTGCTCCAGTGTGACTCTCCGCTTTGAGGCAAGACAGGTCTAACACTGCGTGACACCATCGTATCTGGCATGCAGCATAGGCCTTGGGGTGCGGGGGCTGTGTAGCTGGAGAGGAGATCGCGGCACCAGCCAAGGAGGAGGAGGATGATGACGACAGCGAAGAGGATGTAGCAGGCGGAGAGGAGGTGGTTGGAGGCCTGCCTGCAAGCCGTGGAGGTGTGACAGGTCGGTCCGCTGCGCAGCCACGTACTCCCTGCTTGCTGCCATCGGTCACAAGGTTGACCCAATGGGCTGTGTACGTAATGTAGCAGCCCTGCCCGTGCTTGGCAGACCAGGCATCCGTGGTCAGGTGGACCCTTGACCCAACGCTCTTCGCAATAGATGACACCACTTTCCTCTCAACTGCACGATACAGTTTGGGTATGGCCTTTTGTGAAAAATAATTGCGGCCTGGTATCTTCCACTGCGGTGTACCAATGGCCACAAACTTACGGAAAGCCTCTGACTCCACCAGCTTGTATGGTAATAGCTGGCGAGCTAATAGTTCCGCCACGCCAGCTGTCAGATGCCGGGCAAGAGGGTGCTTGGCAGACATTTGCTTCCACTCAAATACTTCCTTTACGGACAGCTGGGTACTGGCTGTGGGCAGAGGAGAAAGAACCGCTCAAGGGAAGAGGCGGTGTGGAGGAGGGTGGCTGTGAAGGTGCAAGAGAAAGCGGATGAAGATGATGCACCTGAAGGAGTAAGAGGAAAAGAAGGGTGGCTTGTCTTTTGGGTGCTGCTTTTCCTCAGGTGCTCTTGCCATAGCTGTTTAAGTCTTTTCTCCAGGTGCCTTCGTAAGGCACTTGTCCCTACGTGAGAGTTGGCCTTTCCACGGCTCAATTTTTGCTGGCAGAGAGAACAGATGACTTTGCTCCAATCTGAGACACACCTGTTAAAAAATATCCAAACCGCTGAGCCCCCCTGGGGTGATGGCGCTACGGTGGCATCAGCAGCTGACGTTGAAGGGCATGCTGGCTGGCTGTCCATAGCTGGCGATACATGGCGCCGGACACAGCCCCCAGCTGTTTGAGGACAAGCTCCCTCTGCTTCTATCATGGAGTGGTCTCCTTCTACTCCTCTCTGACCCCCCCCCCCCCCCTCTGAACTGTCCCCCTGGTCATCTCCTCTACTGGGAACATACGTGGCATCCATATAATCGTCATCATAATCCTCCTGCCCAGCTTCGCTTTCATCAGACAACTCCACAACTGCACCAACTTCAGGTGGTTCATCATCCCCCTCCTCACACGTTACGTCCATACTATCGCAACCTAACTCAGACGTATGAGGTGGTGTACCTGCGCCTTCTTCTTGTTGTAGTAGTGGCTGTGAATCAGTGATTTCACCACCACCAAATCATTCCTGCGAAGTGTCAAATGCAGCAGATGTGGTGCTTGTACTAGCGCTGGTGGCTGCGGGAGATGAGGTGTTCTGTGTTAAATACTCAAGCACGTCCTCACAATTTTGGGAAGTGATGGCACGTGCCTTCTTCTGAGCACTGTATTTTGGGCCAGGTCCGCACGAAATCACAGCAACACCACCTCGCACAGACCTGCCGGTGCCTGGTGGCCTTCCTCTGGGTCTGCCTCTACCTCTTCCTCTACCTGGTTTGTCCATCTCGGGGGGATGCTAAGTATATGCAGTGAGCTGGGTTCACTCAACAGTAAAGGTAGTTAGATGCAGTGAGGTAGGTTCTCTCAACACAACAGGTTGTTAGATGCAGTGAGGTGGGTTCACTGAACAGTAAAGGTAGTTAGATGCAGTGAGCTGGGTTCACTGAACACAACAAGTAGTTAAATGCAGTGAGCTGGGTTCACTCAACACAAAGCTAGGTATATGCAGTGATGAGGTGGGTTAAGTAAATACAACAGGTACTGGGTATATGCAGTACTGGGTAGTACAATGTGCAGCTCCCTGACACACACACACACACACACTGAATGTGCTGGGCTGCTGGCAGTGGCACACACACTATGAATTAGCAAGGCTGTGCATGCAACAAGTGTCAGTTTGACACAGAAAAAAAAAAAAAAAAAAAGAAGTACAGGATTAGCTCTGAAAAGAGCTGTTGAGGGGCGCTATAAAAGCAATAATAATCAGCCAGGAGCAAGCTAAGCAGCCAAGAACATAACTAATCTGTCCCTAGGAGAACAATCTGCAGCAGCTCGCCCTACTCTGTCTAATAGCAGGCAGACGAGTGACTGTAATGGCCGCCGGAGGCTGCATTATATAAGGGGGGGGGGGGGGGGGGGGAGGGGGCTCCAGGGCTTAGTGTAGCCTGAATGGCTACAATGTGCCTGCTGACTGTGATGCAGAGGGTCAAAGTTGATCCTCATAGTGCATTATGGGGCAAATCGAACTTTCGCAAAAGTTCACCTGGTGCAGGCTACCGCGAACCACCAAAGTTCGCCTGGAACCGTTCGCTACATCTCTAACCACAAACGCGTTGCATGTAGCGTTTTGCCCGGCAATTTCCGGTTAGGGTTTAGCGATCATAATTAGCATGCAAAGCACGCTAATCGCGATCGCTCCCAAAACACCGCAGTGTCCAGTGAATTTTCCGCGTTAATCGCGGGAAAATCACTCCTGCAAAACACCGGCAGTAATAGCCGGCGTTTTGCGATTATAGGTGTGAACGGGCCCTTAAAGTGATTTTTCAGAGCGATTCTAGGAGTGTGCCTAGCGATTTTCTAATCATGCCTAGTGATTTGCGTTTTGGAGTAGCGTTTATTTTTTGTAACAGTAGAGCTGGAACTGAACAGCTTCTGTAACAAAACGCTTGGAAAATCGCTCTGTTCTAGCACTTTTCAGAGCAATTTTTTTCCCTATGCTTAACAAAGAGGCTGAATTGCCTTGCGGAAAAAAAATAATAATAATATATCGCCCTGGTGTGATCCATCCCATTCAAATACATTTGTTAAGCACTTTTCAAAGTGCTAGCGTTTTTAAAAGCGCTCTTGGTGTGCACCGGCCCTTGCAAAAACTGCTGAGAACCAGAAATTACAAAGTGAAGGGGCAATAGTTTGCCAGTCAATTGTGTGGCAACAGAATGCAAGACTGAGGCATTATTTTCATCCTCCTGGGACCAGAGGCTTGCCTAGTTAAAACATGGTGGACTGCAGTGGATTCATTTAATAGGTTATAACTTACAGGGCCTAAGAGTTAGGACTTCTAATTAGTTAGAAGTGAGCTGAACTATAGTCCAGTTTCCCCAACCCTGTCCTCAATGCCCACCAACAATGTATTTTTGTGAAAATCCGCAGAGGTAGTTAAAGGGAATCTGAAGCGAAAATAAACTTATGAGATAATGAATGGTATATGCAGTGCAGCTAAGAAATAGAACATTAGTAGCAAAGAAAAAAAAAAAAAAAAAAAGAGTCTCATGGTTTTCCACTATAGGAAGAGTTAAGAAACTGCAGTTATCTATGCAAAAGAGCTTCTCTGAGCTCTCCAACAACTTGGGTTGAAGACAATGCTGTTTTCTGAAGCACTTATAAATCAAAGAAACACTGAAATACAATTTAAGGCCTGGTGCACACAGCAGTTTTTGTAGCGTTTTCCAAACCGCTTCCGCCTGTGAAAACGCTTGGCTAATGTACCTCAATGGGCTGGTGCACACCGGCGGTTTTAGGTTTTTAGCAAACCGCAAACGTGGGTCCTGCAGCACTTTTGCGGTTTGCAGAAGCGTCTCTGCCTCAATGTAAAGTATAGAAAAAGCTTAAACCGCTCTGGAAAACGCTAGATCAGAGCGGTTTTCCAGGCGTTTTTGTTACAGAAGCTGTTCAGTAACAGCTTTTACTTTAACAAGATTTGTGATCTGCTACACAAAACGCTCCAAAAAACGCTAGGCAGGTATAGTAAAAGTCTCTAAACATGCCTAGAATCACTCTAAAATCTGCTCCAAAAACCTCTAGCGTTTTGAAGATCTGCTAGCGATTTTGGTGTGCACTGGGCCTCAGATAAGATTTTATTGCGGGGAAGTTCAAAGGGTCATTAGCTCTGCCTGTTTCATAGTTTAAAATACAGAGTGTGGTTTGTAAACTGCAAATTACAGGATTATGCAATGTTTGAAAAAAAAAAAAAAAAAAAGCCATTGTAAGGATCCCTCCTGTAGCATGTCCTGTCAGTTGCAGTGGAGCTGCAACCGAGCAGTTTTGATTTATCTGCTTGCATTTTGCTTGGCCAACAGTCCTGTCTGTTCCTGCTGGTCCTGTTCCTGTGGACGTAACTATAGGCTGCGGTTGCTATTAGTTAAGCTCCTACTAGTTTGTCTTGTCTGTGCCAGTGTGGATGTTTGCCATCTCTGGGGCAGCAATTAGATTGACAAGCATTCTGTCTGTCGTTGTTACTCAGTGTGGTGGGCATCAGATGCTCAGTGCTGCGGTCGCACTGAGCAACTATTGTGTCTAGTTTATTGTGGCGGTTATCAGAAGCTCAGAGCTGTGGTCACTGAGAAATCTTGCTACTTTGTTCATACCCCCTGGTGTGATCTGTGTAATCTCCTCCACAAGAGCATTCTGCTCTATTACCTAATATCACCAAGCTGCATATTCTTGCTTTCTCTGGTGGTACTCTGGTTTTCTTGGCCTCAGCCAATATATCTTGCACGTTAAGACCTGGGGCAACCGAAGTCAGGAGACATTCACTGTCCTGTTCAAGCGGGGGCTCGTCTATAGGTGAAGACCGTGGGCCGAGCTCAGAGCTACGGCACTAGATTGGGGTAGAGTGGCTATGGAAAAACCAGGAGATCTGCTAGACATTACAGTTATAGAATGGAAAATAAAAATATGAGATTTCTTTGCGTCTAATGTTCCATTAATTATTTGTAATACACAAACAATTCATCATATGGATTTTTTTTCGCTTTAGTTATCACCTTAATCAGCTCTGCTGAGACACCGATTACTCCGCTGTGAGCAAATGTGGTTTCCTGGAAAACATGTATTGTTGGTGGGCCATGAGGACTACCAGCTGTCAAACTCTGCTATAGTCCAATTAGGTCTGGCTAGATAGAATCTCATTTGCATACCTGAATTTTTGACCCTAAACGTGGGTACACACGTCAGATAAAAGTCTTTGGAAAATGAAGGATCACAGACCAATTTTACCCCATTTCATGTAGTGTGAGAGCCATACCTACACAGTCTATTCTATTGAGCTGAACTCCCCCCATCAGATAAAAACCGTTGCAAGATGCTGTACACATGCAACAGATCAGTTCCTGCAAAAGATCAGTTCCTGCAAAAGATCAGTTCCTGCAAAAGATCAGTTCCTGCAAAAGATCAGTTCCTGCAAAATGCATTCATAGTCTATGATATCTGCAGATTTCATACACACCTTGTTTAACGGACAATCATCTGCAGATCAGATCCACCAGGATGGATCTTTGGATCTGCAGATAATTGTATGATCTGCAGATGAATGTGTTAAACAAGGTGTGTATGAGATCTGCAGATATAGATTATAAATGCATTTTGCAGGAACGATTCCCTTGCAGGAACAGATCTTTTGCAGATAATGATCTTTTGAATGTGTGCAGCATCTTGCAAAGATTTTTATCTGATGGGGAGTTCAGCTCCATAGAATAGACTGTGTAGAGTATGGCGCTCATACTACATGAAAGGGGGTAAAATTGGTCTGTGATCTTTCATTTTCCAAACACTGATGTGTGTACCCACCTTTACAGTGAGGAATCCGAGGAGGAACCGCACACCACTGTGGAGGTGCTGGACCTGAGTAACAGTCAATGATAAATCCAGAAGGTCCGCACACTCATATGTAGACCAAGTCTGCTGTTTTATTCATAAAACACTTTACTGTAGTGGTATTGAAGCAAAATATTAGTCCACAAAAATCGTAACAAAACCACATTTTTATTTTACAACTTTACACTTAAAATAACATACAAAAAAAATCCCTCCCTATTACTGAGGTATTCATGTTGTCTTCTTGAAACTTTTCAGAATAGGATAAATATTCTCAAATGCCTCATAAATTTCAGAACGTTCTTTTGCTCCTATAAAAACAAAACAAAATTATAAATTAATAGATCATTACACAAATCTGAATAAGCACAAAGGGTACCAGTCTCGCAATAGGCTCATCCCACACTATGCTTATTATGTTGTGATGAGATTCTATGCAAACGCACCATAGCACAACACTTACTTCACCGGTATGTTGCGATGATAGAGTAAAGGTGCGTACACACATGCGACTATAGTCGTTTGTAACGATCGTTCCCCGATCTTTACCAACGACGATCGTTACAAAAAACGAACCACCGACTATTAAGTCTAACGACGAACGAGCCAAATCGCTACAAAAGAAAGTTCTGTCTCGGCGGATTTTAACCAACGACGATCGTTTGCAAAAGTAGTACATCGTTGGAAACGATCGTTTGTACCAGGCTGGACATGCGCATTTCACTTTTTCTCCAGGGAACTTTACAATTTTATGCACAGGCGCATTAAGTGCTTTTACGTGGTGTAACGTTCGTTCTAACGATGTGATCGTTACACACTTTTTAGAACTAACTTTACTCCGGTCGTTCTTTCGTCAATTAAAAGATCGTTCGTCGTTAACAACGAACGATCGTAGTCGCATGTGTGTACGTAGCATAAGGTATACAGTACAATGAAAGTATGTCTCACTGCAACTATAAACGCAAGCATTGCACTGCTTGCAGCAGGCTATCCCGGCGGAACTCCCCTCATCACAACCAATGTAATAGTAATAGCCCCACAAGAATATTAATAACCACAATAAGGAGGCACTTGAAGAAAGATGGGCTGCATGGTCAAGTTGCCAGAAGACAGCCATTACAATACAAATGCCAAAAAGTATCCCACTTAAAATATGACAAACCACTCAGAGACAAGCCTCAAGCCTTGTGGCACAAAGTTATTTAAAGTCATAAGACCAAATTTGAACTTTTTGGTAAATGCTACATTTGGAGAGGAGTCAAAAAGGCAGATGATGAAGGTACACCAGTCCTACTGTGAAACATGGTGGTGTTTCGCTGATGTTTTGGGGATGTGAGAGCTACAAAAGCACATGACATTTGGTCAAAATTGATGGCAATATGAATGCAGTAAGTTTATCAGAATATACTGAAGGAAAATTTGCAGTCATCAGCCAGGAAGTTGAGCATTGGACGTACTTTGACATTCCAACATGACATTCTAAAACATGAGGCCATGTCGACCAGTTATTGGCAACAGCAAAATAAAGTTAAGGTTCTGGAGTGGCCATCTCAATCTCCTGACCTCAATAGCATTGAGCCACTTTGAGACCTCAAAAGTGCAGTTCATGCAAAAGAGTCCAAGAATTTATGAAAACTGGAAGCTTTTTCTCAGGAATAATGGGCAGCTTTACTGTCTGAGACGATAAAGAGCGTCAGCCACAACTATCACAAAACACTTCAGTCATTGATGATAAAGGGGGCAATACATGGTATTAGGAACTGGGGTATTTAAACTTTTGATCAGGGTAGTTTAGGTAGTTTGTGTAGCGATTAGGATTTAAAAAGAGTAAATCAGTTGTTTGACAAAGGTTTTTAGCCAACCACTAACCAGTGAAAGAAAAGTTTGGGTTATTTATATTCTATGTAAAAAAGGTAAATCAAACTGCCAGTGTATGTAAACGTATGAGCACAACTGTACATAGTGTTGGCTGAATGTAGCGTCTCTGTGGCCATGCATAGATTTGGCTGGATGTAGTGTCTCTGTGGCCATGCATAGTGTTGGCTGAATGTAGCGTCTCTGTGGCCATGCATAGATTTGGCTGAATGTAGTGTCTCTGTGGCCATGCATAGTGTTGGCTGAATGTAGTGTCTCTGTGGCCATGCATAGATTTGGCTGAATGTAGCGTCTCTGTGGCCATGCATAGATTTGGCTGGATGTAGTGTCTCTGTGGCCATGCATAGATATGGCTGGATGTAGTGTCTCTGTGGCCTTGCATAGATTTGGCTGGATGTAGTGTCTCTGTGGCCATGCATAGTGTTGGCTGAATGTAGTGTCTCTGTGGCCATGCATAGATTTGGCTGAATGTAGCGTCTCTGTGGCCATGCATAGATTTGGCTGGATGTAGTGTCTCTGTGGCCATGCATAGATATGGCTGGATGTAGTGTCTCTGTGGCCTTGCATAGATTTGGCTGGATGTAGTGTCTTTGTGGCCATGCATAGATTTGGCTGGGTGTAGTGTCTTTGTGGCCATGCATAGATTTGGCTGGATGTAGCGTCTTTGTGGCAATGCATAGATTTAGCTGGATGTAGTGTCTCTGTGGCCATGCATAGATATGGCTGGATGTAGTGTCTC
Organism: Hyperolius riggenbachi; assembly: GCF_040937935.1. Lineage (NCBI taxonomy): Eukaryota > Metazoa > Chordata > Amphibia > Anura > Hyperoliidae > Hyperolius > Hyperolius riggenbachi. The sequence goes on along the minus strand of NC_090654.1, from coordinate 259,049,907 downwards.
TGTGGCCTTGCATAGATTTGGCTGGATGTAGTGCCTTTGTGGCCATGCATAGATTTGGCTGGGTGTAGTGTCTTTGTGGCCATGCATAGATTTGGCTGGATGTAGTGTCTTTGTGGCCATGCATAGATTTGGCTGGATGTAGCGTCTCTGTGGCCATGCATAGATTTGGCTGGATGTAGTGTCTGTGGCAATGCATAGATTTGGCTGGATGTAGCGTCTCTGTGGCCATGCATAGATTTGGCTGGATGTAGTGTCTTTGTGGCCATGCATAGATTTGGCTGGGTGTAGTGTCTTTGTGGCCATGCATAGATTTGGCTGGATGTAGTGTCTTTGTGGCCATGCATAGATTTGGCTGGGTGTAGTGTCTTTGTGGCCATGCATAGATTTGGCTGGATGTAGTGTCTCTGTGGCCATGCATAGATTTGGCTGGATGTAGCGTCTTTGTGGCCATGCATAGATTTGGCTGGATGTAGCGTCTTTGTGGCAATGCATAGATTTAGCTGGATGTAGTGTCTCTGTGGCCATGCATAGATTTGGCTGGGTGTACCATAGTTTTAGTGACTCACCGGTGAGCACCACCTTCCCAGACACAAAGATGAGCAGCACGATCCTCGGTTTCACCATCCTGTAGATGAGGCCAGGAAATAACTCCGGCTCATAACTGGAAAATATTAAACACGCCACCAGTCACTACAAAACAGTATTACTGTGACTACCCACCTCATGAAAGTAGCTTTGCAGAGCTACTCAGTTCTTCCGCACTATAGGAATATCGGGCAGGATTTAGCTTAAAAATCTGAAAGATCTGACAGGTTTTGGACTAATCTGTCCCCTCATGTGGGATTTTAAGTTTTTTTTCTGTATTTTCTGTATTTACAAAACCACTCAGGCTTGGCTCACACATAAAATATGTACAATTCCAGCTGTGCAGAGCGCTATTGCGGACAGGAACGTGAGCAAGGATACACGCGGCCAGGGCCACGCTGGGACAGTGTCGGCGAAACTGAAACTAAGCCGCAGGGGTGGGGGGTGGGGGGGGGGGGGGGTAGGGGAGGGGGTTTGGGTTGTTGAGAACAGAGGATCGTGGGGGTCCGGCGAGGGCACAGGATGGGTACAGGGGGCTGGTAGAATCCCCAGTGAAAGTCATTTTCTTTACTTGGGTTAAAGCCACGTTGCATGACTCACTATCACGCTTCCTCTTTCAAGCCGGAAGGAGGAGGACCGGTAGTGAGTTATGGAACCCGAAATTCATTACGCCTATGACACGTAATGGAACGCAGACGTCGCCGAAAGACTTCTGGGTAAGTTAACTCCCTATTGCCTGTGGTCACGCGTGAAGTCATTAGACTTCATTTGAATTCCGAATTAGAGTAGTAAACTACTCAAAAGCCCACCACTGGTCATAGCAACTCGAAGGGAAATGTACATGGGGTCTGGTGATCGCCAGAACCCCAAATCACCCTTATGCGCCCCGCACAGGATAACATTACTGTTACGGTTCCGCCTAGTTTCACTGCAGAGTGCTGAAACCTCCCGCTTCCTCAGAGGGAGCCTCAGGACTATCCAGAGGCTTTGCTGTAAGGAGAGCATCACAAATTTCTCACAAAATTTGCTTCAGGCACATTTTGAATTGACGCACTTAAAAAAAAAAAAAAAAAAAAAATGCATCAGCCTTTGTGGTACATTTACCTGCTGAACTGCTGGTGGGTGAGGACCAGTCCTTCCAGCCGTATTGGGAACCTCACATCACAGCTGCCCACCATATTCTGGATTTTGAAGTCCAGAAACTTGGCAGGGAAGCCCAGCTTCTGCACCACTCGTGCGTACTTCCTGGCTGCCAGCCGAGACTGCTCTTCACTGTCAGAAAATGGGCACAGCAATACCTGGTTACACAGGGCATGATAGGATTCATCTCCAAATGTGTATTTCATTATGCCAAAAACATGGAAGAACCTTAAAGGGGAACTGAAGAGAGAGGTATATGGAGACTGTCATGTTTATTTCCTTTTAGACAATACCAGTTGCCTGGCAGCCCTGCTGATCCTCTGCCTCTAATACTATTAGCCATAGCCCCTGAACAAGCATGCAGCAGATCGGGTGTTTCAGTGGTTCAGACTTATAAGTCTGATCTGATAAGACTAGCTGCATGCTTGTTTCTGGTTTTAATCAGATACTACTGCAGAGAAATAGACCAGCAGGGCTGCCAGGCAACTGGTATTGATTAAAAGGAAATAAACATGACAGCCTCCATATACCTCTCTCTTCAGTTCCCCTTTAAAATGAACCTAAGGTGAGAATGATATGGAGGCTGCCATATTGATTTTCTTTTAAAACAATACCAGTTGTCTTGCAGCCCTGCTGATCTATTTGGCTGCAGTAGTGTCTTAATCATGCCAGAAACAAGCATACAGCTAATCTAGTCAGTTATGATTATAGTGTCAAAAACACCTGATGTGCTGCGTGCTTGTTCAGGGTCTGTGGCTGAAAGTATTAGGGGCAGAGGATCAGCAGTGCTGCCAGGCAACTGGTATTGCTTAAAAAGGTAATAAATATGACAGCCTCCATATAACCAACTCTCACCTCAGATTAATTTTAAGGGTAGGAACACACTAGGCAGAGACGCTAGCATTGCGGAAAACACATAATGCAGGTCAATGGGCCGCATGAAAAAAAAAAATGCAGATGTTTGTGTTTTGCAGTGTGCATTTTTAAAAACGCATGTCTTGTTGCATGTTCTAAATGGAACATAATGGCCTCAATTCACTAAGCTTATCTCCTGTCTTTAATAACGTTTCTAGAGTTATCACCATGGTGATGAGGCATGTCGTATTCAGGAAACATTACCTCAGGCAAACCTAAAGTAAACTCTTCAATCCTTAAAATAACTCCAGAGTTAAAGACAGGCTGTTTATTAACTGCGTGTGAAAAACCAGGATTACGACCTGGTAATTCTATTTTTGACAACCCTCCAGGACAGTGACATTGAGATTTGGGCTCCGCCCCCCAGAAACAGGAAACACCCAGCGTGAGCTCTATAAATCTGTTCCCAGGTATCCACACCTCAGTTGTGCACAAGACCTGAACCTAGTCATACTGGATACCCTAATACTTCTTACCCACATCAAAATACATGATGCTTAACGGGTGGGAACTAAGGACTGTCCTGGAGGGTTGTCAAAAATAGAATTACCAGGTCGTAATCCTGGTTTTTTCGTCCAACCCTCCAGGACAGTGACATTGAGATGATAAACAAGGAATCACCCACCTTAGGGCGGGACCACAGCCTGTAGAACTTTCCTCCCGAAGGACTGTTCTCCTGCTGTCATCAGATCTAGACGGTAATGTCTGACGAACGTGTTGACACTCCTCCATGTTGCTGCCCGGCAGATCTCTGATGCCGATGCCCCAGCTCTATAGGCCCAGGAGGTTGCCATAGCTCTAGTAGAGTGTGCTGTGATCTCTTTAGGTGACTCCAACTGCCTCAATTTGTAAGCTTCCTCAATACAAACCTTGAGCCATCTTGCTATCGAAGCTTTGGTCATTTTTTCTCCCACTTTATTTCCAGTGAAATTAACGAATAACCTGTCTGTTTTCCTGAGTTGCTTCACTCTTTTTAAGTATATTAGTAAGCACCTCCTTACATCCAGCTTGTGCCACTGCTTCTCTTTTGGATGAACTGCTTTATTGCAGAAGGTAGGCAATATTATCTCTTGCCCCCTATTAGACACTGATGATACTTTTGGTAAAAAAATCAGTTACCGTCTTCAATATCACTCGGTCTTCAAATATAGAACAGAATTGTTCATCACTGCTTAGTGCCTCTAATTCGCTTACTCTTTTTGCAGAGGTAATCGCTACTAAGAATATGGTTTTAATTGTAAGATTCCTTAACGAAATTTCTTCTAGAGGTTCGAATGGCTCTTCCATAAGTACATTGAGAACTAAAGATAGGTCCCACCTAGGACATGATTTCTTAACTATTGGCCTTGATCTTTCTACCGATTTCATAAATCTGATCACCAGGGGATCTAAGGCTAATTTCTTATCAACGAAAACAGAAATTGCTGCTATTTGTACCTTAATTGTACTTAAGGCCAAACCCCTCTCAATTCCATCTTGCAGGAACTCCAGAATTGTCGGTAATTTATTGTCTTTAACTATTTCTCTTTTTCCAGTCTAAAAAAGTCTTCCAATACTTAGAATAGATCAATCTGGTTACTTTCTTTCTGCTATTCAGAACCGTCTTGATCACTCTGTCTGACAAGCCCTTGGACTTCAAAACATCCCTTTCAGAAACCATGCTTTTAGATGCAGATTTGGAACATGTACCCATCTGTGTTCCTCTTGATCTAAAAGTAATTCCTCCTGAGGGAGGAGTAAAGGATCTTTTTTCAGCATTTTTAGTAACAACGGGTACCATGATCGTTTTGGCCAATCTGGTGCTATTAATATCAGAGTCATTCTGGACAGTTTCAACTTCTGTAATACAAGAGGAATCAAGGGGATTGGTGGAAAGGCATATGCTTTGCTGAAGATCCAATCTTGGGCCAACGCATCTATTGCACATGCTCCCTTCGGATCTAGAGAGAAAAACCTTCTGCACTGAGAGTTCGTCTGATTGGCAAAAAGGTCTATTTCGGGCCACCCCCATCTGGCCGTTATCATTCTGAATACTTCCGGGTTGAGCCTCAGCTCGGAATTTGACAGTCTTTGTCTGCTTAGAAGGTCGGCCATTCGATTTAATGTCCCTTTCAGATGGACTGCTGTTAACGATAGCAGATTCAGCTCTGCCCAATCTAAGATCTTCAGTGACACTTCTAGGAGTTTTCTGGACCTTGCCCCTCCTTGTTTGTTCAGATAGGCTACTACTGTTATGTTGTCTGAACGAACCTGAAGATGATGCCCCTTTAGACACTCTGATGCTTGTAATAGGGCCATATGAACTGCCTTCATTTCTCTGAAGTTGGATGACTCTCCCCTTACTGGGTCTGTCCATGACCCTTGCAGGTATAGTCCGTCCACATGGGCTCCCCAACCCATCAAACTTGCGTCTGTTATAATCTTTGTTGGAGGAGACCGCCATAGTCTTCCTAACTGAAGATTTTTTATATCCATCCACCAAGGCAGTGATTCCTTTACCCAGGTTGGTATTGACAACACGCTTTCTAAATCGCCCTGATTTCTGTTCCAGTTTTCCAGTAGCCAGTTCTGGAGAACTCTTACGTGAGCCATTGCCCAATCTACTGCTGGTGCTGTTGAGGTTAGAAGACCCACTATACTCATGCACTGCCGTACTGAGATGGCGTCTGCCTCTAGAAGGCTGACTATTGTCGACTGCACTTTTGTCACCTTGTCCTCTGGCAAGAACAGTCTTTGAAGGGGTGAATTTATTATGAACCCCAAAAATTTGATCACCTGGGATGGATCCAGATGTGACTTTTGGTAATTTACTAACCAACCCAGGGTTTCTAACTGACCTAACACCCTCTTCAGATCTCTTTGAAGCAGTACCGCATTGTCTGCTAGAACTAATAGGTCGTCCAGATAAGGGATTATTATAATGTTCTGGAGATGAAGATTTCCTACCACCTCTGCCATTACTTTCGTAAACACTCTTGGTGCTGAAGATATTCCGAAAGGAAGGCACGAGAATTGATAATGCAGCACTCCACCGTCTCCTTGTACACTGAATCTTAGGTACTTTTGAGACTCCCTTCTGATTGGGATGTGCCAATAAGCGTCTGTCAGATCTATGTTCACCATAAACACGTCTGCATTCAGTAAGTTCCTCATCGTATACACAGTTTCCATTCTGAACTTTTCGTATACAATAAAGGGGTTTAGTGGTTTTAAGTTCAGAATCATTCTGAATTTTCCGGTTGGCTTTTTGATCAGAAAAATTCGAGAATAGAACCCTCGGTTTCTTTCCTGAGGTGGTACCTCTTTTATGACATTTCTGTCCATCATGTCTTAGTAATTCCTGTAATGCCATCCTGGCTTCTCTGTCTTTCGGCATTAAGATCTTTACAAATCTCACCGGGGGCTTTTTTATGAATCTTATCTTGTACCCGTCTTTTATTAGGTCTAAAATGAATTGATTCGAGGTTATCTTTCTCCACTCTGGATAAAAGCGAGATAACCTGCCCCCTACTTTCAGCCTGGCGTCACTGGTGCTTGCTTTGGGGCTCTGCTGGCTTATGCAGCGGAGTCCTCCTAGGCCCTTCCTTATTAATTGGCCAAGTCCTTTTTTGGACTCCTTTATCTCTCGCCTGGTTATTGCGGCGAAAAAAGGGCCTATTCGGCTTGAATTTCTTTTTCTTCGGAAATGATAATTTCCTGCTTGCCGTCTTCTCCAAGACTTCTTGGAGCTGAGGGCCAAATAACAGGTCCCCCGTAAAGGGTAGATTACATGCCTTAGACTTGGATGATTGGCTACCGTCCCATGTCTTGAGCCACAGATTTCTGCGGGCATTATTAACTAGTGCTGTTGTCTTTGCTGTAACTCTTAGTGACTCTGTTGAAGCATCAGTAACATAATTATTAGATTTCTTAACACTCAGAGCTTCTAAAATGTCCTTTTTAGGAGCATCAGTTTTAACTAATTCTTCCACCCTCTCTATCCATAATAAAGTGGTCCTAGAGACACAGGTGGTGGCTGCAGCAGGCTTAAAGTTAGTTACTGCTGCTGTATAAGCTTTTTTAAGTGACAAATCAATTTTCTTGTCTGCTGGGTCTTTAAGGAAACCCAAATCCTCAAAAGCAAGTTCATTCTCCCTATTCATTAGACTGAACGCTGCGTCTAACTTGGGACAACCTTCCCATAGTTTTGCATCTTCTTCTGAAAAGGGGAATCGCTTTCTAAACCCTCTGGAAATAAAAAGTTTTTTCTCTGGGTATTTCCATTGCGTATTAATTAGGTTTTTTGTTGAGGGATGTACAGGAAAATTTAAATGTGGTGTGGGATCCATACCAGAATATAATTTATCATGTATGGACACAGGAGCGGAGTGGTCTGATTAATATTCAAGGTAGTGTGAATAGCCCGCACTAATTCATCAGTCTCTTCCACCGGAAATCTGAATCTTGAAAACATAAGTTTCTCATCCGTATCACTTTGATCTGACATATCATCCTGTGATAAATCCCTGTTAACCTGTCCTCCAGGAAGAACATCCTGTATTTCCTCTTCTTCTTCTTCTTCATCTGAAGAAATTAAACGTCTTGTAGTTTTTACAAGAGCTTTTCTTGGCTTAGGATTCTCCTTGGGAATAACTGCCACAGGAGGTACCACAGGAGCTGACCCTGTAGGCAGATTTTCCCTGAATGCTCTAAATGTCTCTACCATTTCATGCCTCATGGTAGTCATAAACTCTTTGCAGGAGGCAGTATTCTCTTCATTAATTAACTTTGTAATACATCCTTGGCAAGATGCTTTTGTCCAGCTAGTTGGCAAAACCACCTTACAGACAAGGCAACTCCTGGACCTGTTAGAGCTATCGGATAAGTCCGAAGTCTCCTGAAAAACATATGAAGAGAATAATACCATGAGATTAATTACTATAATTCATTAAAGCCTGTAATTAATCACATAAATCCTCTCCTGAACAGATGTGATGTTTATTCATATATACTCTGTGTATATAGTGAGCTGTTTACCAAAAAAATGAATATCATTATCTGTAAAATAAGCTTAAGTACAGCAATCAGACAGATAATTTAGGATGCATATCAACTCAAGTGTAGCTCATCTAGACAGAATGTAGATGCATACAGCTGCTAAAATGTATTGCAGGAGAGAGGGAGGGAAAAAAAAAATTTTTTTTTTTTTTTTTTTTTTTTTTTTTTTTAAACTTAATATATTTGGTGATACTGCACCAATAAATCCCTCCTGCAAACTTAGAAGGAAAACATCCAACATTATATGCAGCTGACCCAGTAACCAGCTCACTCCCCACAATGAATGCACCATGTAGTTAACATTCAGGTAGCTATGCAACAATTACTTATGCAAAACACATTGAGCTGCACAAAAACCAATCAGTCACATGTGAACAAATGCTTTTCTGAACTATCAGGACTTTTACAATACTTAAACTGGTAACAAACATCTTGCTCCATTTAAGTAATCAAATCACCAAGTAGTCTAACATGCTTTTTCTGATCTATTAATTAAACTTAAGATCAGTGCAGTTATCCATGTTTAACTGGTTTTAAACAACAATGTGCCACCACAAAAAGACAGCTTCAGCAAATATCCTTGATCTAGCCACTGTCATTCATATGCTGACTAAATACATCTGAGCAGCATAATCAAACCTCAGACCAGTGCGGCGACCAGTCAGACCGTGATCAAACGCGGCTCCCCACAAGATCTCCGCCGGCTTACCTGATCCTGAAGTTTTCGTGCGTCCATCCTCGGCAAAGGCCAAACGCTAAGTGCCACAAGGAACGCACACAACGCTGTTTTGCAGCCGCGCAAAATGCGGAAGTGAAGTCACTCGTCGGCGGAAGTACCGCTAGACTGGGGGCAAAGCCATCCTTCCTCCGTGCAGAGCCGATATTCCCCCACCGCTGCGTCCAGGACCTCCGTCAGGGCTGCTCCGCGTTGTCCTCCCTCTAGCACGCACAGCCGCTCAGGTGGCTGCTAGAGGGGAAAAACCTGTTTAAGCAGGTAAGGAGCTTTCTGCTGCAACAATATTCCAACCCTCCAGGGTAGTGAAGCAGGCTCCCTCAGGGAACTATTACCAGCCTCAGCACTCCCAGGCTGCTGACCAGCTAGCTCCCTTTACAGAGCTCATGTTCCCAGGGAAGGAAACACACAACTGAGGTGTGGATACCTGGGAACAGATTTATAGAGCTCACGCTGGGTGTTTCCTGTTTCTGGGGGGCGGAGCCCAAATCTCAATGTCACTGTCCTGGAGGGTTGGACGAAAAATAACTACAGAAGAGGTAACTTAAAGAGACACTGAAGCGAAAAAAAAAAATTATGATGTAGTGAATTGGTTGTGTACTATGAATAATTACTAGAAGATTAGCAGCAAAGAAAATCTTCTCATATTTTATTTTCAGGTATATAGTGTTTTTCCTAACATTGCATCATTCTATAATATGTGCAGATTACACAACACTCAGGGCTCGTTTCCACTATTGTGTTGCGAAATCGCTGCGGCAAAATTCTCATGCAGATGTGAATTTTGCATGCGCGTGCATGCGAATTTTCGTGCGAATTCGCATGACAATTCGCATGGATGACGAGGTTTGCGAATTTGACCATGGCAATGCCGGTGTGCTTTTCCATTGATTTCATGCGAATTCGCATGAAAATTCGCATACCAAAACAGCATGCGAATTTCCTATTAAATACATTAGCGGCGATTCGCATGCATTCCACTCGCAGGCGAATTCTGCGGCTCTTTTGTGTGTTTTTTCACCACTGAAAAAAATGCACCTCAACAACGCTACAGTGGAAACAGGCCCATCCACTTGCATTACATGTGCGAATCCGCATGCATTAGACGCATGCGGATTCGCGATAGTGGAAACGAGCCCTCAGCATTCAAAATGATTCTTTCAGAGCTGAACTAATGACCTTTCCTCTGGCAGAGAAAAAGTAAATAGGTTAATAACAGCTGAGATAATAAAAGTCAGAAAACAGCCCTCTCCACGACTTCAAAAGTCGTAGAGCTTAATGGATTTTTTGCATAGAGATAACTGGAGTTTCTTAACTCTTCCTGTACTGGAAACAATTAGACTGATGTATCTGATCTTAATGTTTTATTTCTTAGCTGTACTACACATACAAAATCATATAATTTTTTTTTTCGCTTCAGTGTCTCTTTAAGGAATGAAGAGATAAAATAACTCTCTCACTGTGTGGAGGTAAGTTTACTCTTGCCTTATTATCTCCAGCATGATCTTAGTGAATTGAGGCCAATGAAAGTTAATGGTGACTCAGAGGTACTGTATTACGTATCAGTGTGGTTTGTTTGTTTTTTGTTGTTTTTTTTTATGCGTAAAAACAAAAAAACAAAAAAATCAAAAACACAAGTTTGATGATACATTTCCACTTCCTGTTGACTTCCTAGTGATTTGCATAAAACGCATACAAATAGCATGGGATTTATATATGCGAACCACAAATGTACGCAAAATTCAAGAAAACCACAAAACGTAAAAGCACTAAAAACGCACAAATGCATATGCAACAAAACGCTACCTTTCCTGGACTGCCTAGTGTGTTCCTAGCCTAAAGATTTGTGCTGATGGTATCAGTGTATCCAGGGGAAAAATAGTGGACAGTTGAAGTTGACTTTACCTGGGATAAGTTAGAACAAATCACATAAGCTATACGGTTATAAAAATGACAAAACATTGCAGCCCCTATTTATATTTATTATTATTATTATTATTATTATTATTATAACCACTTCCGGATTCTCGGTACGTATATACACGCCCCTGAATCCAGAAGTGTATACCATGGAAACGGCCGCTCGTATGAGCGGCCGTTCCATGTCAGCTCACGGAGGCTGTCTCCGTGAACACCCTGCGAGCCGATCGGCGGCTCGCAGGGTAAATGTAAACACACGGGGAAGATCTTCCCCGGTGTTTACATGTATACGGCGCTGCTGCGCAGCAGCGCCGTAGAGGAGATCGGCGATCCCCGGCCTCTGATTGGCCGGGGATCACCGGCATCTGATAGGCTAAAGCTTATCCCATCAGGCGCAGGACGGATTTCCGTCCTGCGCCGCTCACAGGGGGAGGGAGAGGGAGGGAAGGGGAAGGAGGCCAGGAAGCGCTGCGGAGGGGGGCTTTGAAGAGCCCCCCCCCCGCAAGCGCAAGCAGCCGGCGGCGATCAGACCCCCCCAGCAGGACATCCTCCTAGTGGGGAAAAAAGGGGGGAAGTCTGATCGCCCTGGCTGCTAGCTGATCTGTGCTGTGGGCTGGAGAGCCCACGCTGCACAGATCAGCATAAAATGTCATGGTGTGGAAGTGGTTAAAATTGCAGGTTGTATATCCTTTCTTTTTGTGCTACTCACGATCCCAGATGTTTCTGGAAAATGCAGCAGGCCCATAGGAAAGCATTACTTTCTTTTCACATGTGATTTTGCATTGCAGCAAACCAGCTACAAATCAAAGTGTGATCCCTGCCTTAGACTGGCTCAGTTAATACTCGGTCCACTGGACAGAGATGGATTAAGATGTAATGGGGCTCTAGGCCCAAGGTAGCAAAGTTGGGCCACCCTTGTGGTCTTTTTTGGTAAGGTGAAGTGGAGAGAGGTCAGAGAAGGTGCCCGGTGGGCCCCCTTGACACCCACTAGGCCCCAGGCACCTGCCTTGATTGCATGGTGGATGATCCTGCTCTGCCACTGGACAAAATTTTAATGCTGGAGTCATGTAACCAAAAAAAAAAAGGGCCCACTGCTCCACAATACGGCACACCTGTACCACCACAGGCATGCGGCACTGCTCCACAGTACGGCACACCTGTACCACCACAGGCATGCGGCACTGCTCCACAGTACGGCACACCTGTACCACCACAGGCATGCGGCACTGCTCCACAGTACGGCACACCTGTACCACCACAGGCATGCGGCACTGCTCCACAGTACGGCACACCTGTACCACCACAGGCATGCGGCACTGCTCCACAGTACGGCACACCTGTACCACCACAGGCATGCGGCACTGCTCCACAGTACGGCACACCTGTACCACCACAGGCATGCGGCACTGCTCCACAGTACGGCACACCTGTACCACCACAGGCATGCGGCACTGCTCCACAGTACGGCACACCTGTACCACCACAGGCATGCGGCACTGCTCCACAGTACGGCACACCTGTACCACCACAGGCATGCGGCACTGCTCCACAGTACGGCACACCTGTACCACCACAGGCATGCGGCACTGCTCCACAGTACGGCACACCTGTACCACCACAGGCATGCGGCACTGCTCCACAGTACGGCACACCTGTACCACCACAGGCATGCGGCACTGCTCCACAGTACGGCACACCTGTACCACCACAGGCATGCGGCACTGCTCCACAGTACGGCACACCTGTACCACCACAGGCATGCGGCACTGCTCCACAGTACGGCACACCTGTACCACCACAGGCATGCGGCACTGCTCCACAGTACGGCACACCTGTACCACCACAGGCATGCGGCACTGCTCCACAGTACGGCACACCTGTACCACCACAGGCATGCGGCACTGCTCCACAGTACGGCACACCTGTACCACCACAGGCATGCGGCACTGCTCCACAGTACGGCACACCTGTACCACCACAGGCATGCGGCACTGCTCCACAGTACGGCACACCTGTACCACCACAGGCATGCGGCACTGCTCCACAGTACGGCACACCTGTACCACCACAGGCATGCGGCACTGCTCCACAGTACGGCACACCTGTACCACCACAGGCATGCGGCACTGCTCCACAGTACGGCACACCTGTACCACCACAGGCATGCGGCACTGCTCCACAGTACGGCACACCTGTACCACCACAGGCATGCGGCACTGCTCCACAGTACGGCACACCTGTACCACAGGGATGCGGCACTGCTCCACAGTACGGCACATCTGTACCACAGGGATGCGGCACTGCTCCACAGTACGGCACATCTGTACCACAGGCATGCGGCACTGCTCCACAGTACGGCACATCTGTACCACAGGCATGCGGCACTGCTCCACAGTACAGCACATCTGTACCACAGGGATGTGGCACTGCTCCACAGTACAGCACATCACTCAGTACCACAGGGATGTGGCACTGCTCCAGCACAGTTTGAACCAAACAACCATAAATAAAATACACCACAAATACCTCTTTGCCCCAGTGCAAACCATCTTCCCAGAACTGAATATAAGTGCTGTTGTTCGAGGCTCTCGGATTCTCATTATAACAGCTGCAAATCTCTGGAATAGAGAAGAACCATAGCATTTGTTACTTAGGACTTATGTTATGTATGCCCCTATAAACTTTATTATGCAATGTACCTTTGGGTTGTACTCAGCATTTCGGGCATGCAGAGCAATTTTCTTTAAATCTAGCTTGCAAGCCAAGTTTACTGTGGATACAATATTCCTGAAGGGGGAAAAAAAAAAAAAAAAAAAAAAAAAAATTTGAAGTGATGCATACCTGACATATCTTAACAACACCTGTCCACATTTGCTACATGCATTACTCTGGTCAAAATGAGTAATGTGGGGCCAAGATAATTTTTTTGTTTTTAAAATTATAAAAAGCAATTGCATTTCAACAGGAAATTAAAGCAAAAATATATTAGGGAGACCCATCCTTTTGTTTATAATTGATTGCAGTTGGGGCAGTCACACCAGCACTGCAAGTTCTCCTGAACACTGGTCTAAATCACCCAAGGTTCAAATTGTCTCTTCGGTGCAAGCAATCATTCAAAAATATAAAGTGAACCTGAACTAAGTAAAATGATCCTATACAATAAAACCCCCGTGTCCCTGCTTCCTCCTCCTGAGTTTTCCTGCGTCCTCCTCCTGAGTGTCCCTGTGTCCGTGGTTTTTCGCACCACGCAGGCGGCAGTTAGAGCAGGAGGACAGTGCCAGGGAGGTGGGCGTGTGCACACGCGGTCTGGGCATGCGCGCTGACATGCGGCGGTGGTGACAGGCAGGAGGGGGCTTGTGAGGAAAGCGGAGAGCCCATTATTGTAACAGGCTTAGGTCTACTAGTTTAAAACAAACATTATGTACCGGCAAATGAATATTACATACTTACCTCGCAGTCAGGTCCTCTCAGAAGCTCACCATTTTCTTCTTACAACAATTCCCTCCATTCCTGACAAGATTTTTTCAGAACTGAAATGTATCAATTGCTTTCAGTTATAACTGAAAAAACAACTGACAGGCAAGGTAATGTCGATGTTTCCCTATGTCTCAAAAGGGCGATATTACAGTTTAACAGTGTGCTGACCAGGAAGCTGTTATGGGGTAATAGCCATTTTCAAAATGGAGGACGGAGAATTCCACCAATCACAGTAGACAAACAGGACGCATGAGAGGATAAAGATTGTATTAGTAGACTACATGAGGCAAGTATGACATGTTTATCTTGACATTTAATTTTCAGTTTAGGTTTGCTTTAAGCTTTTCCTCATTCTGGCAGAACAACCCCCCAATCATTGGCAAGTAGATACACTAGACCTGAATATCTGTATACTCTAGTGTGTCATCCATTTGACCAACGTTACTTAAGAAAAAAACAACAACAAAAAACAACTTAAAAATAGGAACATAACATTCCACAATGTGTTACCAGTGTGGCCCATCCTCACTAGGATCCTACAGATCATTGCATCACTGATTCATTTCCCCTTCTCCAAAAATAAGACCACTTGTGCTGAAGTACTCACTGTAGCTGGGGGACAATTCCTGAAGACTCGGACACAGGGGTCATTGGAGTCATTGGTGTCATGGGAGTGATGGGCATGGGGCAGAGATTGGCAACATCCTGGGTGGAGTTTCTGCTTTCACATGGGGTGAATGGCTGTGACAAGTCAGAAGTATCCATACAAATGCCACTGTCCTGAAGCTGAGAATATTGAGTAGCTGAAGGATCATTCTTGTCTTCATCATCAGGATTTAGGTCGTCGGGCAGAAAGCTGAGGTCCAAATCTGCAGCGAGGTCTTTGGCGTGCTCAAGATCAGCTGGATACGAGGTTCCAGAGATTGGTTGTAGATTTAGGTCACCATATGAAGTAATTGGAGGGTACAGTTGAGGAGCAGAGTCAAGGACCTCCTGGAATTAGGGGAATAAAAAAAAATGCAAGAGGAATTACAACATGTTCTAGAATAGTGATGGCTAACCTTGGCACTCCAGCTGTGACAAAACTACAAATCCCATCAGGCTTCTGCCTCCCCCAGTTATGCTTACAGCTGTCAGTATTGCAATGCCTCATGGGACTTGTAGTTCCACCACAGCTGGAGTGCTAAGGTTAGCCATCACTGTTCTAGAACAATACTGTCCAACTATCGGCCTACAGGCCACTCAGCCCACTAGAGCACATTATCGTTACGGCTCATCTACCACGTCTCTATCACTTCTTTCAACCATCTCAGATTTCCAATCTTTTTTTTTTTTTTTATTGTCGCCCAATTACAAATTTTTCTTTATTTTTTTTTTTGTGGCAGTACTCTGCCTAATTAGGTTTTTCTTGGAGAAAGGGGTTATTCCTAAATATGTAATATGGAGCTATATACCAGGGGACATAGCGGAGGAAAGGAGGGGCCCAAGAGAACGGCGATGAACTCACAGCCGGCGTGGGGCTGGATTAAGCCCCAGTTAAGTCTAATAGCTGCCTATTTCATCATATCTGGTTTACTTAAAGTTCCTGCAAATCTGGTTGAACAATCATATCTGAGGAAAATTTTGTACGGTTAATGGGCACCTTTATAGTTGGCCCTTCACTATGTAAAAAAAACAAAAAAAAAACAAAACAAAAAAAAAACCACCCGGACAAAAACCCACACTTAGCTCACCACGTCCATGAAGTTGGGCAGGACAGTTTAAGAGAAAATAAAGAGCTAAAGAACTTCAACGGTAGCTTGCAACTCCTGCATGTACCACAAACTCATGTGCTTGATTTCAGATTGACATACGCAAATGCTCAAAGCAATAATATGATTATTGTAACGTTTAAAGAGAACCCGGGCTGAAGCTCTGGTTTAGAAACACATACTTACCTGAGAAGAGGGAAGCCTCTGGATCCTATGGGAGTTTCCTGGGTCCTCTTCACTCCTTCCCCTCTTGCCTGGATGAGCACCACAATCAGGCCTTTAAAGAGACTCCAATCAGTACTGCAAAGTACTTAAAGATGCATACCTTTCTGTAGCTTGTGCTCTCCTCTCATTTGATGCCCGAATCGCCTCTACACCAAATAGTTTTTGTTGGATTTCAATTTAAAAATTGCGGCTGCCATCTTGGCTATGTTATAACTTCTGGGTCACCCGTCTTCTCTGTTAGAGAAGTGCATCACTGAATGAAGCAGGAAGAGGAAGTGACACGCATGGCCATTGCAAGAGGTTTCTCCAGAGGAGTCATAGCATGACTTTGTTGGAAGTAGTCTGGCTTAAGGGAGAACTGTAGTGAGAGGTATATGGAGGCTGCCATATTTATTTCCTTTTAAGCAATACCAGTTGCCTGGCTGCCCTGCTGAACCTCTGCCTCTGATACCTTTAGCCCTAGACCCTGAACAAACATGCAGCAGATTAAGTGTTTCTGACATTGTCATATCTGACAGATTAGTTGCATGCTTGTTTCTGATGCAATTCACACTACTGCAGGCAAATAGCTCAGCAGTGCTGCCAGGCAACTGGTATTACTTAAAAGGAAATAAATATGGCAGCCTTCATATACTTCTCACTACAGGTCTCCTTTAAAAGGCATACCCATGAGAGGTGCTCGGAGTCCCTTTAACATCAGCACTCCCGTTCTAGCACGAGCGTGGCCATGCAGCACCTATGCACGTGCACGATCAGCCCACTGTGCAGTGCGGCCGTACAGAAAGAGGAGCGCGGCCTTGATTTTCCCGAGTCCTGCCAACAAGTCCTTGCTGGTTTTCTTGGGGGATGTCCACCCGCGGCAACAGGTGACCAGAGGGTGACATGGGTAGTGTCTACAGGATCCAGAGTCTTCCCTCTACATGTCGTTTTGTATCCGAGGTTCGCCTCAGGTACACTATGTGTTAACTTTGGAGCCGCATTCTTCAGATTCACAAACTTATTCACAAAGACTGGAGACCACTATGGTCAAAGGAGATGCAAAGAATTCCAAGTTGAAGGAAACCACAGGTTTGCCTCCTCACATAAACAACACATGCCTCATACTGTAATGCAGGTATTAGGATCTATTGGTTGTCCTTCTGTGGGGCTCCTATGGTCTTATCCAATAAAGAGAGTCCACCAGCTGCCCCCTAAGTGGAGAGGAAGAGAGCTGTACTGCAGGTGAAAGCACATAAAGGTCCATAAAAGACGTATCAGGAGCCGGTTAGGCTGCACCTCCTTGCATTTGCAATTTTTTTTAGCAAGCCATAACAAACATGCATTTGGACACCTAATGTTTGCCTTTTGAAGAATAGATCCGTCCATAAAGTTAATTTGAGTAGAGACTTTCCATTTCATAGCTTTAGAGCACACATCAAACTGCAGACCGCGGAAAAAATCTGGCCCTCAGAGACATTAAATTTGGACCTCAAGTGGTTTCCCCACTTTGCATTATATTTGGACCACTCTAGACCACCAGAGACGCTATATTGGAGGCAAAGCCCTAGAACACCAGGGAAGCCATATGAAGTAGGGGGGAAAGCATAAAACATTAGGGAAGTGTATAGGGGAGGGAGAGAAGACCCCTAGACACCAGGAAACTGTATAGGGAAGGTAGGAGGGCCACTAGACACTGGGGAACTGTATAGGGGTTGGAGGGCGCCATTAGACACTAGGGAATTTTATAAGGGAGGAAGGTGGTCAGTAGACATTGAGGTTGGTCCGTGACTAGATCCCACTGTTCAATTTCAGCCCACTTTGTATTGGAGTTTGACACCCCTGTTTTAGAGTTACTAATCAGTATCTAGTGCAGGCATGGGCAAACTCGGCCCTCCAGCTGTTACAGAACTATAAGTCCCACAATGCATTTGCCTTCATGAGTCATGACTGTAGCTGACTCCAGCAATGCATTGTGGGACTTGTAGTTCCGTAACAGCTGGAGAGCCGAGTTTGCCCATGCCTGATCTAGTGGGAGGCCAATACACGCAGGGGCGGAGCTTGCATATCCCAGAGACCCCAGAAAAACCTTTAGCAACAACCACCACCTCATTACCCCCCTTCTTCCTTTGCAGAATGCTCCCCCTCCCCCCAAGACTTTGCAGAGCAGCTGCAGCAGAGGTTCATACTTTACCTCATTCAGACGGCGGGACAGATCTTCCTTATGCCTCTGTGCAGGATATTACCTTGTTGCTCTGAACACTGCATTTCACGTGACAGGCATCGGAAGCCGCATAGGCTGCACTGAAGAGGAATGAGGAGAACCTGTCCCGCCTCCAGAATGAGGTAAAGTAGGAAGCTCCGCTACAGCTGCTCTGCTATATTTTGGGTGGTGCAGGGAAACCTCGGCTGACCCCCCCCCCCCCCACCCTTCCAACCAAAACTGCTATTGTTAAACCCCTGAATAAGAAGGATAAAAAAGGATAAGGATATATAAAAAAAAAAAAAAAAAAAAAAAAAAAGATTTCAGGACCCAGTTTTCTCATGTATTATAGGAGCTAGTCTAGTTAAGGTGACCCACATCCACTTCCTGCTTGTGGCAATTTGGTGACAACTACCAATTTTTAAAGGGAACCTGAACTGAGTAAAAATTTAAAATAAACACATGATGTAGCTGCAAATGACTATTACATACTTACCTCGCCATTAGTTCCTCAGAAGTTTACCATTTTCTTCTTACAACAACTAATAAAAAGGCCTGCCTGTTTAAAAAAAAAAAACGGGCGCTAGGTCACAGCGCTACCCCCCGCAATGCATGCGCATACGCGTCTTGCTTGCTCGTTCCCCACCACTGTCTTAAAGAAAACCTGAACTGAAATTAAAAGCCAAAATAAACATGCACAAGGCATACTTACCTCCCGTGTACTCTACTTATCAATCTCTTTCTCCTCTCCTGCATCCTATTCATCCACTGTGATCAATTAAATTCTCTGTCCTCCATTTTGAAAATGGCCATTACTCCATAACAGCTTTCTGGTCAGCACACAGTTAAACTGTAACATCGCCACTTGAGCCATAGGGAAACATGGACACATCAGTTCTCCTCTCAGCTATAACTGACAGCAACTGCTATATTTTAGTTCGGACAAAATATTGTCAGAAGAAAATGGTGAGCCTCTGAGAGGAACTGGCGGTGAGGTAACTATGTAATGTTCATTTGAAGTTACCTCATGTGTTTATTTTAAATAAATTTTACTTAGTACAGGTTCTCTTTAAGTATATGCACACAGGGAACTGCTCGCTTGGCAGTTGGAAAAAGCTGTTATTTCCCACAATGCTATAAAAACCTCTGAACCATTCACAGCAAACTGTCAAATCCGGTCCTGTTTCCCAATTGCCCTGGCTGCACACATGCTCAGTACAAAAAAGCCAGGGACACAACCATTCAGTTGATGACACAGTGACACTTGCATTTTATTGTATAGGATAATCCCTTCCAGTTCTGACAAGATTTTGTCAGAACTGAAATATACCAGTTGCTGTCAGTTATATAACAGCTGCTGTCAGTTACAACTGAATGTGCAAGGTAATGTCCATGTTTCCCTATGTCTCAAGTGGGCGATGTAACAGTTTAACAGTGTGCTGACCAGGAAGCGGTTATAGGGTAATAGACATTTTAAAATTGGAGGACAGAGAATTCCATCAATCACAGTGGACAAACAAGACGCAGGAGAGAAGAAAGATTGATGAGCAGACTACATGGGAGGCAAGTATGACCTGTGTATGGTTATGTTGACTGTTTATTTTCAGTTCATGATCTCTTTAAGAAATAGGGGAGTCTCCACATACCAGGCTTCAGGCACTGCACTCGCTTCAGCTACTGCATCTGCAACTTTAGGAGCTAGTCTAGTTGAGGTGACCACTGGGAAACCTCTAGACAACTGCTGTCCCAAGTGCCACCCCTGCAATAAGTAACAGCAAACTCGCCACTTCTAGAACCGAATAGGGTCCTAGTGCGCTGCCGCTAATCACAGCTAACCAGTGGCGGTTCCAGGATTTGTTTTTTGGGTGGGGATTGGTGCTATACAGGTGCTGGACCAATTTCTGTGCGCCGCAGCAAAGAAATGGGCATGACCATGACCGGATGAGGGCGGAGCTAACTAATTTAACGTGAACCCGAAGTGAGAGTGATATGGAGGCTGCCATATTTATTTCCTTTTAAACAATACTAGTTGCCTGACAGCCCTGCTGATCTATTTGGCTGCAGTAGTGAACTGAATTACAGCAGAAACAAGCATGCAGCTATATTATCATAATATTGTCATAAACCCCTGACCTGCTGTATGCTTGTTCAGGGTCTATGGTTGAAAGAATTAGAGGCAGAGGACCAGCACAGCAGCCAGGCAACTGGTATTGCTTAAAAGGAGATAAATATGTCAGCCTCAATATTATTCTCACCTCGGGTTCCCTTTAAAAGTGCAACGCAAAGACAGTGGGCCCAAGTTTTGGTGTCTCTTTCCCCAGAAAATTGATATAATTGTGTAGGTTTTCTCAATAAAATACACATATGTGAGCAGATTCGACCCAGAAAATAGACAAGACAGACAAGACAAATAACATTTATATTGCGCTTTTCTCCTTGCGGACTCAAAGCGCCAGAGCAGAGCAGCAGCCACTAGGGCGCGCTCTATTGGCAGTAGCAGTTTAAGGGAGACTTGCCAAAGGTCTCCTACTGAATTAGTGCTGGCTTACTGAACAGGCAGAGCCGAGATTCGAACCCTGGTCTCATGTCGGCAGATTTGACCAGCAAATACGTGCAATCATGTCGGCAGATTTGACCAGCAAATACACCTGCTAATATAAATAAAAACACATTTATTCACCTACAGCAGACTTCCTGTCCCAGCCTCTGTCCGGCGCGCAGCTCCCACGATCCTCTGCAGCCAGCAACTGAAACTTCCGCACTGAGAGCAGGGCTACTGGAAAATGGCGCCCGAAGCCTTGCACTGCAGACTCAGTCTCCAGAGCAGGGCTTCGGATGCCATTTTACCGTAGCCCTGCTCTGCCGCAGCTGCGCTGTGAGCTGCTGCGCTATGAGCTGCGGGCTGCTGCTGCTGGTGAACTGACACAGCGTCTATTAGACGCCGAAAGTCAGTTCCTGCTGGGGGATGCTTGGAGAATTTTAGGGGGTGCTTCAGCACCCCAAAGCACCCCCCCTGGCGCTGCCACTGCAGCTAACGTTGCTGCTTATGGAGGTACTGTTGTCACCAGTGGCCAGGGCGCCTTTGGCACCCTTTTTATTTGCTCTTGGTTGCGTAGTTCTCAAATACAGGAGACTAAGAATTTACTTTAGGACACTAGGTGGCAGCAGAGACATGTAAAATGAAACCTACACTCAAAGACACTCAGGATTTTCCTCTCTTGAGAGTTTTGGAGCTTTTACAGGTATGTGGCCTTTTATATTCTCTTTGTAGAGACTGGTATACAGGGGCGTTTCTAGGGTCCTTGGAGATCAGGGGCACCTGTGGGCACCAGGTGGGGAGGTATATGCGGCGCGCGCAGCGGCAAAAAAATGGGCATGGCCATGAGGTGAGTGGGCGTGGCCATGGGTGGGGCCAAATGTACATGAACTTAGCAGCGGTGTAAGCTACAGATAACGGGCCTGCCCATCGAAATATTGGATGGAGCCCCGTCCTTTATTTAGATAATTTACAATCAGTATAGGCATAGATCAAAGATGTATACGCACATACAATTTTGATTGGTCAATCACTGACCCCCAATTTTACCACCCCGTGCAGTAAGTGGGCCAACAGAATGAATTTTATGAACAGAGCTAAAATTGGCTAATCAAAATTGTATATGTGTACCAGGCTTTACAGCTAATACTGTACATACTGAAAGTAGCAGGGATCAGCATACAATACAGCTGGTTTACAATCAGTAAAGGCACAGAGTAACACCTTACACTGTACACACTGGAGGTAAATCAGCACACAGTGCAGGCACTAGAGAACAGCGTATACTGTACATACTGTAGGCAGCAGAATTCAGCACACTGCAGCTAGCGTGCCAAAAATATGAGGATCACGTTAGGCGGCGTGCTTATCGCGCTGCACCGAAAAATAGGTGGGCCATGGACCAGAATATAGGTGTGGTAACGGGTGGAGACAAATATACATGAACCTAGCAATGGTGGGACATTAGATTATGACAGTGGTGGCGAACCTTTTGGAGGCCGAGTGCCCAAACTGCAACCCAAAAGTCACTTATCGCAAAGTGGCAACAGCAATTTAAACTAAATACTGTACAAATGTTTTAACTCATACATGAACATTATGGAAAATCCAAGTTGAAAATAAACTGTGAAGATAAACAATTTCATCCATCCTACTCCTGAAAAATGTATTCAATTTTTAAGGACCTCCCAGTTTTATTTTCTGTTTTAAAAAGCTAAAAAAGTAGGTTTAATGCTATTGTCTCATATGATAAGGATTCAGCTTTTCCCATAGTCTCGCAGTTAGCAATCATGTGACCCCCGACAAGACAAATTCAGCAATCATGAGGCCCCCAACAAGACAAATTCAGCAATCATGAGGCCCCCAACAAATCATGAGGCCCCCAACAAGACAAATTCAGCAATCATGAGGCCTCCAACAAATCATGAGGCCCCCATTAAGACAAATTCAGCAGTCATGAGGCACATAAATAGACAGCATTTCACATAAATAGGCAGAATGCCCCCTTAATATGGTAGCCCCCTAAGTTAGGTAGTGAGTGCCATGGAGCCCCTTTAGGCAGTGAGTGAGTGCCAGGGAGCCCCTTTAGGCAGTGAGTGAGTGCCAGGGAGCCCCTTTAGGCAGTGAGTGAGTGCCAGGGAGGCCCCCCCTCTAGCCGCCGCCGCTCCCCCTCACCTGGCAGTGTAGTCAGACCTCAGGATCAGCGGCGACCCGACCTGTACCAGCGGGCGCCAGACGCACCCGCTCGATATGCGGAAGTGATGTAACTTCCGCATATCAGTGCGGGCGCTGGGTCCTAGCGCCCGCACGATTGGTCTCCGGCTCGCTGCCTGATCCTGAGGTCTGAGTGACGCGGCGGCGGCTGGAGGGAGCCGCTGACAGGGGGTGGCGGCGCGAAGAGATCCGTGGCACCCCAGGACAGATTGGGGCACGTGCCCCCCCAAAATAGGGCTAGCGACGCCCCTGCTGGTATATGGTTAGATTTTGTGACTTATTTCACGCCTCCATTTTTTCCACATAGTCTTCTTTTCTCTTAGCTGTGGTGTGTTTTATCTGGACTCGTTATGACCTGGGAGACTGGGGTTGGAGGGAGTATAGAGCTGACCACTACTTTCAGTGCACACGGCTTTTCTTGGTCTTCATTGCGCAGCATGGCTTTGTAGTGGCGTGAGTCAGGGCTGCTGCTCTGTAGGTGGGCCCAGAAGGACAACACTCTTCTGTATCTCAAGCAGTAATGGGAATCTCCCCAGCTCGGCAGGCATTGTTTGAGGTACTCCAATGGACATGGAGAAGGTGTTTACAGAACTCAAGATGGAATATTTCTGTTGGGCTGGATTCCCATTTTGATTGGTCTGGGTAGGTGGTGGGGCCCCATACTTCACTTCCATACAGTAGGATTGGGGTGATGACACTGTCAAGTATTTTCAGCCAGACCTTTACTGGTGGTTTGAGATGGTACAGTTCTTTCCTGATGGCATAGAACGTTCGGCATGCTTTGGCATTCCAATCCACTGTCCATGCTATGCAATGGGTTGGTGCATTTTTAAAGTGGATCTGAACTCTTGCACAGGGTAGAAACCGAGAGAAATGCACCTGTATAGAGGGTTTAGTCTGTCTAATTCTCCCTTATTTGTGCATAATCACAAGATGTAATTTGATCTCTCCCGTGTCACTTGACTGCCTATGGCAGATAAACCATTTTGAAAGCACAGAATGTTTTACAATATGTCTGCTTCCATGAATCAGGAAGTAGACACACTGCAGATGTATTGTAGGATTTGTATCAGCTGCAACAAATAATTCAGGTCTGCTATAAGACTGCTTGGCTGAAGATAAAACAAATGTATAGCGGTCAGGCTCGGCCGTGCTCTGTGCAGTTGGTAACTCCCAAATATATGCAGACGTCCAGGATTTGATGCAAGTGATGTTTATTTACAGTGAAAGGTACATGCAATGTTCAAAGCAGGGTTTCCAAAACATAATGCAGGAACAGGTTGCAACACAAGTTCAAGATCACTAAGCAGGAATATTACCCAGTG
Organism: Hyperolius riggenbachi; assembly: GCF_040937935.1. Classification (NCBI taxonomy): domain Eukaryota; kingdom Metazoa; phylum Chordata; class Amphibia; order Anura; family Hyperoliidae; genus Hyperolius; species Hyperolius riggenbachi. Next base: position 259,025,870 of record NC_090654.1, on the reverse strand, counting down.
ACTGGCAAACGGATACAAGTCCAGGAGCAGATATGCAGGTTACCCAGGAACAGGTATAACTAGGAACATGCATACAGGCAAGGAATCCAGATACTCAGGACATGAACAGGTATTCAGGCGTGAAGTCCAGATACTCAGAGCAGGAACAGGCATACAGGCGTGAACTCCAAGAGCTCAGGACATCAACAGGAACACAGGCTTGGAATCCACATATTCAGAACAGGAACTCAGGACATGAACACCAGACAAGAGTCAGCGAACAGGGAAGCGGAGGTCCAGCTGCACTAAAGCTAGGCTAGACAATACAATGCAACAGCAAAGCCTGCTGGGAACTCAGGATTAGGGATGCTCATTCGGATTTCACGGAATTGAAATTTCCCATCGGAACTCGGAAATCGGTTTTCTGTAGAAATACTGCATTACCACAACTCGGTAATTTTTGCCCAATCACAGAACTCTGAACCATTGGACCAATCAGAGAATGCAGGGTCAACTTGGAAGTATTTAGCCAATCAGAGAATGCAAAAAATGACCAAAAACCCACTACTCGAAATCCGTGAAAATCGGTAATCGGCATTGACGGAAATTGGAATTTCTGCAGAATCTGAAATTGACATTTCCGACCATCCCTACTCAGGATGCTAAATGCTTCCACTAATGGAGCAATTACCCTGCAGGTGATGGAACACTCCCATGCATATGCAAATTGTATCAATGTCACTGCCAGCTCATTGCTGCAGTAAGGCCTATACTCCACGGACTGTTGATAGGCAGTGAAATGCGCCTCAAACTCGCACAACTGCTTTCTGCTGCCTGGAAACGGTTTGCTGCTGCCTAATAACTGCTCACTGCTGCTTATTAACTGCTGAGCACACAGATCAACAGTCCATTGAAAAGAGGCCTAACAGAGTCCTGACACATGCATATGCAAATTGGATCAGCTTCAGTGCTTGCTGATCACTGCAGAGGCAGGGAATCCTGACAATAGCCCAGTGATGTCACCCAAGGGATCGGATTCTTATCACCGAAGGGCGACATCAGTCAAAGGCAGGGGCCCCAACTGCCCCAATTTTGTCGGGACGGTCCCGATTTTGGGGGGCTGTCCCGCTGTCCTGCGCTTGCAAGTCTCCCTTACACTGCTACTGCCAATAGAGCGCGCCCTAGTGGCTGCTGCTCTGCTCTGGCGCTTTGAGTCCGCAAGGAGAAAAGCGCAATATAAATGTTATTTGTCTTGTCTTATTTGTCTTGTCTACCTACACAGTCTATTCTATGGAGCTGCACTCCCCATCAGATAAAATCTTTGCAAGATGCTGCACACAAAGATGCCCGTACACACTCAAAAGATCATTATCTGCAAAAGATCTGTTCCTGCAAAAAATCCATTCCTGCAAAATGCATTCATAGTCTATGAGATCTGCAGATCCTCATACACACCTAGTTTAACAGACTTCATATGCATATCTGGCAATCTGCAGATCTGAAAATCCATCCTGGTGGATCTGATCTGCAGATGATTGTCTGTTAAACCAGGTGTGTATGAGGATCTGCAGATCTCATAGACTATGAATGCATTTTGCAGGAATGGATTTTTTGCAGGAACAGATCTTTTGCAGATAATGATCTTTTGAGTGTGTACGGGCATCTTTGTGTGCAGCATCTTGCAAAGATTTTATCTGATGGGGAGTGCAGCTCCATAGAATAGACTGTGTGGGTGTGGCTCTCATACTACATGGAAGGGGGTAAAATTGGTCTGTGATCTTGCATTTTTCAAAGACTTTTATCTCAAGTGTGTATGAAGCATTAGAATGTTGGGAGGTATGGTCAAAGGTGTGTGCGCATCTTAACCACTTCACCACTGAGGGGTTTTACCCCGACCACCAGAGCAATTTTCACCTTTCAGCGCTCCGTCCATTCATTCGTCTATAACTTTATTATTACTCATAGCAATGAAATGAACTATATCTTGTTTTTTCCGCCACCAATTAGGCTTTCTTTAGGTGGGACATTATGCCAAGAATTATTTTATTCTAAATGTGTTTTAATGGGGAAAATAGGAAAAAATGTGGGAAAAAAAATTATTATTTTCAGTTTTCGGCCATTATAGTTTTTAAATAATGCATGCTACTGTAATTAAAATCCATGAAATTTGCCCATTATTCCCGATTATAAAACCGTTTAAATTATGTCCCTACCACAATGTTTGGCCCCAATATTTTATTTGGAAATAAAGGTGCATTTTTTTTCAGTTTTGCGTCCATCCCTAATTACAAGCCCGTAGTTTATAAAGTAACAGTGTTATACCCTCTTGACATAAATATTTAAAAAGTTCAGTCCCTAAGGTAACTATTTGTTTTTTTTTTTGTTGTATATTTTTTTTTAAAAAAAAAAATTACAAAAAAAAAAAAAATTTGGGGAGTGTGGGAGGTAATGAGTTCATTTATTATGTAAAACAATTTATTTGTATGTGTAAAATGCATTAGGGTGTAGTTTACTATTTGGACACAAGATGGCCACAGTGAGTATGTTTACATGCGACCTGTAAGCGACCGGAAGGACGCTTACAGGAAGCAGTAGGAGGCTGGGAGAATCACAATGATCGCGCTGTTTCTGAAAGAAGCAGCAGATCATTGCGGGGGATTAGATCAACGAACGGGAATGGATTTTCCCGTTCATTGATCTCCGGGCAAGCGGGCGGCGGCGTGCACGAGCGGCGGGTGCGCGCGCACGAGCGGCGGTAGCGCGGACAGCGGCGGGAGCGCAGAAGGTACGGATTTCTCCGTCCCTGGTTTTTTAGGAGGGAAAAAAGGGACGGAGAAATTCGTACCGCCGGGGTTAAAGTGGTTAAAGGAGAACTTCAGCCTAAACTGTCATCAATTAGTTATGTTAATTAGAATAGATAGGTAATATAATCTCTTACCCACCCTGTTTTAAAAGAACAGGCAATTGTTTGTGATTCATGGGGGCTGCCATCTTTGTCATGAGGGCAGCCAACTTTTTGGTTGAAAGGAGGTGACAGGGAGCAGGAGACAGTTCCAACTGTCCTGTGTCTTGATCACCCTTCCCAGCTGCACACGCTAGGCTTCAAATGTCAAATTCAAAAATGTAAGAAAAAAAAATTGCACCAAAACAGCAGAACATCAGAAATCCCATCATGCTTTGCACAGCATCAGGGGAAAAATGCCCGGGCAGTTTTCTTCTGTGCAGCTAAAAATGAGGCTTGTATAAGAGAAACAAAGTTCTGATGCTGTGAAACTGTTAGACACACCAAGCCTTTTCAGTGCTGCTGAGTAGATTTTTAGTCTGGAGGTTCATTTTAAGAGTCCTGCAATCACGTTACTTGTTCTCATCAAATGCCTGCCGCTATGCATAATTATTACTTAGTATTTATGTAGGACCAACATCTTCCGCACTGCTGTACAGAGTGTAAAGTCACTGAACTGTCCCTCAGAGGCGCTCACAATCTGATCCCTACCATAGTCATGTCCATATTGTGTGGTGTATGGATCATAATCTAGGGCTAATTTAGGGGGAAGCCAGTTAACTACTTATCTGTATGTTTTGGGGATGTGGGGGAAACCTGAACCTGCATGCCCGGAGGAAACCCACACAGACACAGGGAGAATATACACTCCGTGCAGATAGTGTCCTGGCTGGGATTTGAACCGGTGACTCATTACTGCAAGAGCGCTGTAACCACTATGCCACCGTGCTGTCCATTATACTGCATGGCCATTGCATTGATCTCGGTTGCAGAGCAGCATTGTGCAGAGTTAATAATCACATTACAGCCCATTCCCACTAGGATTTTTTTTATTTACCACTTTTTGAAATTGTAGATATGCTATGCAATTTGCACGTGCACAGGTTCCCCCCAACGCAGTTTTATTACAGCGTTACCACCAAGTCACCTTGGCGCAGAGAGCTGTGCGCATTAAGGCCTCTTTTCCACGGACAGTTGAGCTGTGTGCTCAGCAAATAGTTACCAGGCAGCAGCGAGGGTTTGAGAGGCATTTCACCGCTTATCAACTGTCCGTGGAAAATAGGCCTAAGGGCCCTTTTCCACGAGCAGTTGATAGTGAGTGAAAACCCACTCAAACTTTCACAACCGCTTTCTGCTGCCTGTTAACTGCGTCCTGCTGCTCGCTGAGCACACAGTACAACTGTCTGTGGAAAAGAGGCCTAAATGTATTTTCAATGTTATCCATTTAGCGTTCACATTTAGGCCTCTTTTCCAAGGACAGTCGAAAGGCTGGTGCACACCAGAGCGGTTCTGAAGTGTTTTTTAAAAACGCTTTCAGGGGGAAAACTGCGTGGCTAATGATAGTGAATGGGATGGTGCACACCAGAGCGGTTAGTTTAGTGAATGGGATGGTGCACACCAGAGCGGTTAGTTTAGTGAATGGGATGGTGCACACCAGAGCGGTTAGTTTAGTGAATGGGATGGTGCACACCAGAGCGGTTAGTTTAGTGAATGGGATGGTGCACACCAGAGCGGTTAGTTTAGTGAATGGGATGGTGCACACCAGAGCGGTTAGTTTAGTGAATGGGATGGTGCACACCAGAGCGGTTAGTTTAGTGAATGGGATGGTGCACACCAGAGCGGTTAGTTTAGTGAATGGGATGGTGCACACCAGAGCGGTTAGTTTAGTGAATGGGATGGTGCACACCAGAGCGGTTAGTTTAGTGAATGGGATGGTGCACACCAGAGCGGTTAGTTTAGTGAATGGGATGGTGCACACCAGAGCGGTTAGTTTAGTGAATGGGATGGTGCACACCAGAGCGGTTAGTTTAGTGAATGGGATGGTGCACACCAGAGCGGTTAGTTTAGTGAATGGGATGGTGCACACCAGAGCGGTTAGTTTAGTGAATGGGATGGTGCACACCAGAGCGGTTAGTTTAGTGAATGGGATGGTGCACACCAGAGCGGTTAGTTTAGTGAATGGGATGGTGCACACCAGAGCGGTTAGTTTAGTGAATGGGATGGTGCACACCAGAGCGGTTAGTTTAGTGAATGGGATGGTGCACACCAGAGCGGTTAGTTTAGTGAATGGGATGGTGCACACCAGAGCGGTTAGTTTAGTGAATGGGATGGTGCACACCAGAGCGGTTAGTTTAGTGAATGGGATGGTGCACACCAGAGCGGTTAGTTTAGTGAATGGGATGGTGCACACCAGAGCGGTTAGTTTAGTGAATGGGATGGTGCACACCAGAGCGGTTAATTTAGTGAATGGGATGGTGCACACCAGAGCGGTTAGTTTAGTGAATGGGATGGTGCACACCAGAGCGGTTAGTTTAGTGAATGGGATGGTGCACACCAGAGCGGTTAGTTTAGTGAATGGGATGGTGCACACCAGAGCGGTTAGTTTAGTGAATGGGATGGTGCACACCAGAGCGGTTAGTTTAGTGAATGGGATGGTGCACACCAGAGCGGTTAGTTTAGTGAATGGGATGGTGCACACCAGAGCGGTTAGTTTAGTGAATGGGATGGTGCACACCAGAGCGGTTAGTTTAGTGAATGGGATGGTGCACACCAGAGCGGTTAGTTTAGTGAATGGGATGGTGCACACCAGAGCGGTTAGTTTAGTGAATGGGATGGTGCACACCAGAGCGGTTAGTTTAGTGAATGGGATGGTGCACACCAGAGCGGTTAGTTTAGTGAATGGGATGGTGCACACCAGAGCGGTTAGTTTTTTCCACAAACCGCAAACTCAGGGGCTGCGGCATTTTTTTTAGATTTGAGGCATTTCTGCCTCAATGTTAAAGTATAGGAAAGTGGAAAACTGCTCTGAAAAACGCTAGATCAGAGCTGTATTCCAGGCATATTTGTTACAGATGCTGTTCAGTCACAGCTTTACTGTAACAATATTTGTAATCTGAGACACAAAAACGCTCCAAAAACGCTAGGCATGTTTAGAAAACATTCCTAGAATCGCTCTGAAAACGGCTTCAAAAACCTCTAACATGCCCCCCAACCGTCCAGTTTTCGGCGGAACTGTCCGGGTTGGGGGGCCCCTCCCGCTATCCCGCTGCTACCCCCTGAAGTCCCGGGCTAGGCAGCCTCAGATGTGACTGAAAAAAATAAAAAAATCGATTCTCCAGCCGCGCAATGCGGGGAGTGGGGGCTGCATCATTCCTCCCTCCCTCCGGCTCTCTGAAGCTGCCTACCGTGTGTGCCCCCGCCCCCCCCGGATGCAGTTTGCGCAGCGGTGGTCACATACCTGTCTATGCGCAGTGGAAAAGCGGCCTAAAGCGCACTAAAAACCGCATAACACAATGAAGATAATAAGCAAAAACCGCACGCAGCATGTCATCTTTGCCTGCTAACACATATTGTAGCAAAAATGAGGCCTCTATGCTGACCAAGAGATATAAATCCTGCCAAGCTGATGCAGGATTATGCACATTTTCAATGCAAATCTATGCAGCTTGGAAAAATGGACCATTCGAATCCTACCACGGTAAAATTTGATTTAGGCCTCTCTTCCATGGGCAGTTGAACTGTGTGCTCAGCAAGCAGTGGCCAGGTAGCAGCGACCAGTAATCAGGCATCAGCAAGCAGTTGTGAGAGTTTTAGAGGCATTTCACTGCCTATCAACTTCCGGTGGAAAAAGAGGCAGCATAAAAAAGGGACCAGTCGAATTCGACCCTGATGTACTTGAGGCGAACCAACAGGAAACCTTATAGGGAAATTCCGCTAACGTGATTGGCTTGTGTTTCAACAGTTCCCCAATGACAGCACCCTCTACAACTTTTAGGTTTTGGATAGGGAATGCAATGACTACTGTGAACCTAGTATAAAGCCTAGTACACACACGCAATTTTGACTGGTCAATCAGCCAATTTTACCAATTCCATGTGGTATGAGGACCAACACATTTTAAAAATTAAGGACAGATTGTGTAGGTAATCTCTTAGGGCCCATTTCCACTTGTCAGGATTCCTTTGCGTTTTTCTGTGCAGAAAAACTTTGCATGGCAGAGCCATCAGAATTCGCATACAATGTATTTAATAGGAAATTTGCATGCAGTTTGGGAATGCGGATTTTCATGCCAATTCGCATGCGAATTCGCATAGAAACAATGGGGGGGGGAAAAAAAAAAAAAAAAAAAAAAACACACCAGCACTGCCATGGTTAAATTCGCATACATCGTCATCCATGCGAACTCGCATGAAAATTTGCATAGACCCGCATGCGAAATTCGCATCCGCATGCGAATTTTTCCCGCAACAAATCCCACCGCACAAGTGGAAATGCAGCCTCATACTACATGGAAGTCAGGGCCGGATTTACCATAAGGCACTGCAGGCACGTTCCTACAGGCGCCTGATGATGGAAAGGCGGCTCACATCCCTCGTGCCTCCCTCCTTGCATACATTTGAAATCAGCACCGGTAGACTTGGGCGCAGGATACAGCCGGTATATGGCTGATCCTGCTGCACAAGTCCAGGCCGTGTTAAATACTATTCCCCCTCCAGGCCGCCATGGATAGTGGGGGAATGATATAATTCTGCTTCCAGTGATTGCAGGAGGCTGAATTGTGTTTTTGAAGCAACCTCGGCTCAGTCTTCTGACGGCGCCGACGTTACTCACCGAGCGCCTCTCAGTTGTGATTCCTTTTGTGGCATTGGCTGTGCCCAAATCTAGCAGCGCCGAAAAGCACTGCTCCGCCCTCCTTCCCTATGCAGAGTCCTGATAATGGTGTAAATGAGAGGTTACCTCTGGCTACCTAATGCTAAGGCCACATACACACACATCAGACCGTAGTCTTTTGAAAATGAAAGATCACAGACCAATTTTACCCCCTTCCATGTAGTATGAGAGCCATACCTTCACAGTCTTTTCTATGGAGCTGAACTCCCCATCAGAAAAAAATCTTTGCAAGATGCTGCACACACAGATGCTGTACAGACACAAAAGATCAGTAACTGCAAAAGATCTGTTCCTGCCAAAGATCCGTTCCTGCAAATTGCATTCATAGTCTATGATATCTGCAGATCCTCATACACACCTTGTTTAACTGACATTCATCTGCAGATCAGACAATCATCTGCAGATCTGAAGATCCATCCTGGTGGATCTGATCTGCAGATGAATGTCAGTTAAACAAGGTGTGTATATGAGGATATGCAGATCTCAGACTATGAATGCATTTTGCAGGAACGGAGCTTTTGCAGGAACAGATCTTTTGCAGTTACTGATCTTTTGAATGTGTACAGCATCTTTGTGTGCAGCATCTTGCAAAGATTTCTGTCTGATGGGGAGTTCAGCTCCATAGAATAGACTGTGTAGGTGTGGCTCTCATACTACATGGAAGGGGGTAAAAGTGGTCTGTGATCTTTCATTTTCAAAGGACTATGGTCTGATGTGTGTATGTGGCCTTAAGAGACGCCTGTAGCTACCTAATAAAGGGAGAATTGACAGCTGGGCCAGCCAGTACACTTGCGGTGCAGTTTGGTGGGTGTTTGCCGGTTCATGGAGGGAGGAGTCTAGGGTGCCAGGGCGTCTGTGCCTGTAGGCTCCTGTGATGTAAATTCAGGCCTGATTGAAGTGGTAAAATATGCCAATGATAATTGTATGTGTGTACCAGGTTTTAGGTTAAGTTCAAAATAGAAGCGGTGTTGCTTTCCCTGTAAAAACAGAAACTTAATGGAACAACCAGACATTATGCCACCTTTAGATTGCATCCAGTCAATGAAATGTATACTTTACTGTGTATGTTGATGCACACACTATGTCAATGCACTGCATGCACTCTCAGGCCTGGTGCACACCAAAAACCGCTAGTAGATCCGCAAAATGCTAGCAGATTTTGAAACGCTTTTTCTTCTTTTTCTGTAGCGTTTCAGCATTTTGCGGTTTTGTGTAGCGGTTTTGGTGTAGTAGATTTCATATATTGTTACAGTAAAGCGGTTACTGAACAGCTTCTGTAACAAAAACGCCGGCAAAACCGCTCTGAACAGGCGTTTTTCAGAGTAATTGCGTTTTTCCTATACTTAACATTGAGGCAGAAACGCCTCCGCAATCCAAAAAATGCCTCACCCCGGGAGTATGCGTTTCTGCAAAATGCCTCCCGCTTTGGTGTGCACCAGCCCATTGAAATACATTACCCAATCGTATCCGCAGCCGCAAGTGGATCGCAAAATGCAGCCAAACTGCTCTGGTGTGCACTAGGCCTGAATGTTGAATAAACGTACTATTGCAGTGTGACTTTCTGCGTTAAAACTTCCCCATAAAGTTGCCCTGCAACACACCGCTGAACGTAGCCTTAAAGGAAATCTGAGATGATTTAAATCAAACTGATACTTACCTGGGGCTCCCTCCTTCCGGGCAGATCCGTTCGTCTTAAAGGGAACCACATACCTGGGGCTTCCTCCAGCCCCATACGCACGGATCGCTCCCACGCCGCCGTCCTCTGCTGCCTGGATCCGCCGGTACCGGGTCCCGTCATTGCCGCGAGTGGCCGGCAGACGCGGCCAAATGTCTGCATCACACGGGGCTCCCTCCATACACATACGCATGAGGCTGCCTACTGCGCAGCCTCATGCGTACGAGTATGGAGGGAGCCCCTGTGATGCGGACAATTGCCTGCATCTGCCGTAGTGACGGGACCCAGTACCACCGAACCAGGAAGCGGAGGATGGCGGCGTGGGAGCGATCCAGGCTTATGGGGCTGGAAGAAGCCCCAGGTATGTATAAAATCTTGTTCTATTTTTTTCAGCCCGTTCCTCTCTGGTTCCCTTTAAAGAGTGAAAATAATGTATTAAAAAAGTGCTTCATTTTTGCAATAATTATATATAAATGGTTTAGTCAGTGTTTGCCCATTGTAAAATCTTTCCTCTCCCTGATGTACAATCTGACATTTATCACATGGTGACATTTTTTACTGCTGGCAGGTGATGTCACTGGAAGGAGATACTTTGCAGTTGGAAACAGCTGTAAGCAGCCGTTATTTCCCACAATGCAAAGAGGCTCACAGACAGGAAACTGTCAGGACCATAGTTCTGACATCTCACTGTGGGAGGGGTTTCATCACAAGATCAGCCATACAGAGCCTCCGGATGATCCTATTGTGAAAAAGAATAGATTTCTCATGTAAAAGGGGGTATCAGCTACTGATTGGGATAAAGGTCAATTCTTGGTTATGGTTTCTCTTTAAGTCTTTCCTGATACAAAGTTCAACACAAACAGAGGGGCCAGAATAATTTTATTTACCTACTTACACAGATACGCTTGGTCTAATTTAACCTGCATCTGTTATATGCTCTGTCTATATTGCCTGTGAAGCGCGTTGCACGAAATTTTGGAGTCTGTAAATAAAATTTCTTTGATTTTTCAAAAAAAAAAAAAAAAAAAAAAAAAAAAAGAAAAAAAAAAAAAAAAAAAAAATCGACAGCATTTTGTTTCAACTTGGAGGGGGTAAGTCCACCATTACCTCCTATTTTTAACTATTCTAGCTATTTTTATTCTTTTGGCACCTCTGTTTGCGTTGAACATTGTCTGAGGCCACCCTTGGTGGGGGGGTTTTACCCCCTTTTTCTGATATATGGAAAGAGACTTCTTTATCCCGAGCGGGGACAGGTCTAATCTCCCCACCTGCATTTAGGCCCCATTCACACTAAAGCGTTTTGCCGGCGATTTCGGCTAAACGCTGAAACGCTAGCGCTTTTTAAAGCGCTAGTGTACTAAAACCCTATGGGCCCGTTCTCACTTGGGCGATTTGCGTTAATCGCCGGCGATTAACGCAAATCGCCAAATGCATAGCCTGCACCATTTTCAGGCAATTTCCTGGCGATCGCGTTTCAGTGCTATAGAAGCGCTAAACGCCATCGTGGAAAAATCGCTGCAGTGTCCAGTGATTTTTCCGCGTGAAATTGGGGGGGGGGGGGGGGGAATCAGTCCCGCAAACCGGTTTTGCGCTTTTAAGTGTGAATGGGGCCTTACAGTGGTTGCCTATGAGGTGACCCCGATTAGTGTACTGCAAGTACATTGATTGCCAGTACTTACTACGTTATATTGGGCTTTTCGGTGTTCCTTCTTTTAGGTTTCCCCGATACAAAGGCTGCAGTCACACCAGTTGGGCTGTACTCCGCATGCGCGGCTTTGTACCAGGGGAAGATGAATGGAGCCACCCAGGAGGACAGCAAGGGAGCCCACTGAGTCCATAGGGCTGGAGGAAGCCCCAGGTAAGTATAAATTCTTCAAATCATCTCAGGTACACTTTAATCAGGCCATACACTAATTTTTTTTTTTATCGATATCCAGCCAATTTTGTTATTTGCTCAAATCTGCTAGATATCGATGATGCAAACTATTCCCAAACGATCGGACTAGGAGCTGAAATCAACAGAAAATTTGTGTGCAGGAATTTGAGCCGGCAGATCTCTCCCCATCATAATCTGGAGGTCTGTTGACTGTATCGACCAGTGTATGGCCAGCCTGCAACCTGGTACACATTTTCAATTATGATTGGCCAATCACTGACCAATTTTACCACCTCCACGTAGTATAAGGATTACCTACACAATCCGCTCATAGTATTCAATATCGGTTGGCCCCCATACTACATGGAGGAAGCCCCCATACTACATGGAGGAGGGGGAAGGAGAGAGAGAGAGAAAAAAAAAAAAGGGGTCCATGATTAGCCAATTATAATTGTAAGTGTGTACCAGGCTACATTTCTGAATTAATTAAGTTGTGGTAAAAGTTCAGCAATTTACAGAAAAAAAAAAAAAAAAAAAAAAAAAGCTCAGCTGTTAACATTCTCATAGGGAATCATTGCACAAGCGTTTTTAGGGCAATTTTGACAATCGCCTGCACTTGAAAAAAGGGCAATAACGCCCTTAGTGTGAATGAGCCCTGACTGTTTCTTTACTCCGATTACACTTCCGACACTGAATCTGCCCTTGGTAGGTTTTGGAGTTTTATTATATCAATGCTTGGGGTCCCATATAAAACACACAGTGGGGTCCCCAAGCTCTTCAGCTACACCACTGTCGGTATTTGATGGATTATTGCAGTGCAGGGAAAATGGATGAAAGCGTTGATACAGATTTTTTTTTTTTTTTTTTTTTTTTTTTATTATACTGGCAAGTGCAAGTCCAAGCTGCATAACATAAGCATAACATTTGAATCAGCTCAAAAATTAGTATATGAATAACTTTTAATTACTACATAACATTGGGAAAATTGTATTATTAAATTCCTAAATAAGTTCACTTATCTCTGCTCTGTTTTCTCCCCTTCTATAACCTTCCACATGGCCTTTTGTTAGTGATGCCCAGTGCACACCAAAACCGCTAGCAGATCCGCAATACGCTAGCAGTTTTGGGAGCTGATTTCAGAGTGATTCTAGGCATGTTTAGAGAGGTTTTCTAAACATACCTAGCGGTTTTGGGAGCGTTTTTGTGTAGCAGATTACACATATTGTTACAGTAAAAGCTGTTACTGAACAGCTTCTGTAACAAAAAACGCCTGGCAAACCAATCTGAAGTAACGTTTTTCAGAGCGGTTTGCGTTTTTCCTATACTTTACATTGAGGACGAAACGCTTCAGAAAACCGCAAACGTGCAGTAGGAGGCACGTTTGCGGCTCAGCAAAAACCTCAAACCGCCGGTGTGCACCAGCCCATTGCAATACATTAGCCAAGCGTTTTTACAGGCGGATGCGGCTGGCGGATCGCCTCAAAAACCGCTCGGTGTGCACTAGGCCTGACTGACAGCTCCACGCTGGAGATAAATACTGAACATCTCACTTGTTTTACTGCATGCTCTAAGGTTTGTGAATTGACATTTATTTAGGTATTTACCTCACAAGTCAGTAATTTCACTTGTACAGTACATGCAGTGACAGCCTCAGGCCAGGAACCCACTAGAGCGTTTAGGGAGCGCTTTCAAACTCTAGCGATTTCCCTAAACGCTCTGCTAATGTAAATGGATGGGACAGAATCCACTAGAGCGATTATGATTAAGCAAATCGCAATCACAGGACAGGCAGCATTTTGGGAGCGTTTCCATTATAATAAATTGTATAAGAGCAGGGAAATCACTACCAAGTTTTTGCAAATGCTATCACAAATCGCTAGCGATTGCAATAGCATTTTGCGCTTTCTAGTGGTAGCCACACACTCTGCAATCTGACTGTAAAGTTTGTGTACGGTCTTACTAATAGCCATGCACTAACACCAATAGATTTACTGTGACTTAGATATTCCTTTTTCAGGTAGTCTCTTATACTACATGAAAGTGGTAAGATTGGTGATTGATTGTACAGTCAGATTGCATAGTGTGTGGCTGCCTTAATATTGACATTTCACTAAATGTTCAGTAACATTTGATGTTTTCTGCTTTACTGAGGCTTGGCCAATGGAAGCCAATACAATATACTGCAAATCTATTACCTGCGCTTCACATTGATCTAAGTACCGCTCCAGAGATGATTCTTCATCCATTTTGAGAGACTTCTTCTAACCCAAGCAAGTGCTCTCTCACACTGAATAAAACTCCCAGAGTTCCTCACTTCAAAGCCTAGACCCATGACTTAATGGTCTGCACAGCTCCAGCAGGCAGGCACAGGGCAGCCTCATAAGGTTCAGCCACAGCTCAGGTGTAGTCATTAGGCAACACTTGTGCTGCAGATTCTGGCTAATGGACACAGCTGAGGGAGGTCTCTATGGGAACTGTGTGCACAGCAGTCAGAGGCAGAGATGAACTGGAATTCAACTTTAGGAGGTTTTCCTGCTTCGCAGCAGGGGAATAAGGGCTGGTGCACACCAGAGCGGTTCTGGAGCGTTTTTAAAAATGCTAAAGGTTTGAAAACCGCTTGGGTAATGTATTTCAATGGGCTGGTGCACACCACAGCGGTTTGTTTTTTCTACAAACGCAAATTCGGGGCTGCAGTATTTTTCAGTTTTTTGAGGCATTTCTGCCTCAATGTTAAAGTATAGGAAAATGGAAAACCACTCTGAAAAACGCTAGATCGGAGCGGTTTTTCCAAACGTTTTTGTTACAGAAGCTGTGCAGTGACAGCTTTACTGTAACAATATATGAAATCTGCTACTCAAAAACACTCCAGAAACCGCTAGGCATGTTTAGAAAATCTCTCTACCATGCCTAGAATCGCTCTGAAAATCTGCTTCAAACACCTGTAGCGTTTTGCAGATCTGCTGTCGGTTTGTGGTGTGCACTGGCCCTAAGGGCCTATTCACACTTAGAAGTGCAAAACGCAGGTGGCCTTTTGCAGGAATGATTTTTCCGCGATTTTACGTGGAAAAAACACTGGACAGTGCAGCGATTTCTCAGCGATCGCATTTAGTGCTTCTATAGCACTGAAACGCGATCGCCGGGAAATCGCCTAAAACTGGTGCAGGCCCTGCGTTTGCATTTCACGTTTTTTTGGTGATTTGCCGCGATTACTGCAAATCGCCGAAGTAATAACAGGCCCATAGAGTTTTATTACATTAGCGCTTTCAAAAGCACTAGTGTTTGAGCGTTTTGCCGAAATCGCCGGCAAAACGCTCAAGTGAGCGTTAGGCCTCTTTTCCACAGGCAGTTGAACTGTGTGCTCAGCAAGCAGTCACCAGGCAACAGTGAGCAGTTACCAGGCAGCAGCAAGCAGTTGTAAAATTTTAAGGTCCAACGCGTTGCGGTAAAAAACGGCGCACACCGTGGTGCTCTAGCGATCAGAAAAACAGCTGCTATGCACCTTTTGAAGTGGATTGCAGCAATTGGAAAAAGGCCCTAAGTACCGATTTTTATCGTCTGCAAGTACCTGGCACATTTTTTCACGACACATCCAATTACATCTATTCTACCTTTGAGTGTATTTGCTGGAATTTTTCGAAAGAAAACAAAATTTTACGCAAGGTAATTACCGGTATCGGTATGTTTTCGTTACAAATCTCTACTGTACATTTTATTGTGAATGGAATGGAGGCCATTGTGTGCGTTTTTTAGCGCAATGTGAAAAATCGCATAAAGATTGGCTATGGGGCTACTGCGTTTTCTGTTCCCCTGTGCAATTCAGAATTGTGTTTTGGCCACAAGGAAAAAAATTGAGTACATGCACTACCTTGGACCATTCAGAGCAGGGGTCAGGAACCTTTTTAGCTGGGACAATATGTTTCAAACTGGGACAGTGCGCATGCGCATCAGTGGGCTCATGTTCCTGTTGCCATGGTGATGTGTATACAATTGATCCTCTGGGCAGCGGAAGTGTCACACATCTTCAGCTTCTCTTGGGTTTCAGCAACATCAGCAATTTCCCTGAGAGCCGGAGAGGAGAAATACAGACTAACAGCTTGTACAATTAGCTAACTGACTTAGGGGTTGATTCACATTGTAGGACGAGATCCCGGCACTTTGGCCCAATAGGCTGCCCTGTCAAAGTGCAGGGATCTCATCCTACAAAGTCACTGGACCTGACAGGATCCAGAGTGAGACCATTGGAGCAGCTGTTCGTTTTGGATTTTTTTTTTGGGGGGGGCGAGTAAGTTAGTAGTGCATGCTACAGCAGTAGCGTACCTACTTCGAAAATTTTACTTGTACTGCCACACTAAGCTGCGCTGCTTGATCAGTGTAGCTTAGTGCATCAACCCCTACTGATTTGTCTGTGAGCCAGATGCAGCCATCAAAAGAGCCACATCTGGCTCCCGAGCCATAGGTTCCCTACCCCTGATCCAGAGGCTTCTAACTACAGTGAGGCATACAGTACATTGAAAGTATGCTTCACTGCCACTGTAAATGCACACGATGGAACGCATAGCATGCTGCATCTTATGGTTCCCATACACAGTACAATAAAAAACATTCAATTTTCCCGTTTATTCGACCAAAACAATTGAATCAAATGAAAGTCGAAAATAATCTTTTTTTTTTTTTTCAATCAAGAAAAATGAACGATTATCCCCTTTTTTCAATAAAAATCCGATTGGACATGTTGGAAAAATCTTTATATTCGATCTAATGGAATAGATCGAACAAAATTATCTAGATGAAAAAATTGTACCATGTATGGCAACATTATCCTGATGAAAACCGTTGGATTAACCCGCTGATGGGCTGATGCGTTGCGATTATATCTTCAGTTGCGACAGAATGCAACAGATGCAGTGTGAAAGGACCCCCTCTCCCTGCAGCCTCCCATTCCTACAGGCTTCTTTCACACTAGCAGTTGCGTTACCCTATTTTGCCACCAGGGGTCACAAGAGCAATGAAAGCCTATGGAGACTATCACACTTATTGCGTTCCGTTGCAGGGTTGCGGAAGTATCCAATCCAACACAAAGGCATTGCAAGCACACCGTGCTGAAAGGGGCACTATGGCGAAAAAGTGTAAAATTTAAAATATGTGCAAGCATAAACAAATAAGAAATATGTTTTTTCCAGAGTAAAATGAGCCATAAAAAACTTTTCTCGTATGTTGCTGTCACTTACAGTAGGTAGTAGCAATCTGACAGAAGTGACAGGTTTTGGACTAGTCCATCTCTTCATGGGGGATTCTCAGGGATTTATTTATTTTCAAAAGCACTTAGTGAATGGCAGTTGCTCTGTCCAGCTGCCAAAAAAACTATGGGTATCATTCATAAAGAGGCTGTCGGTAGTGCGGGAAAACACCGTTCTTCTCCGCAACCGGTACTTTAGACTTCTGGGTGGGCATTCATAAAGAAGTGTGTAGGTGCGGTGGCAGTGCGGAGATTCCCCGAACTAGGCTGGCGGTAGGCAGGCGATAGGCAGGCGGAGACACGGAAGCTGCCGAGTTGATACATTTCTCCGTGTTCCGCTCTGCTGCAGCTGCCTGGGAGGTCTGTGTGTCTCCATTCACTTGCATTGGTATCGCCACATCAGAGGGAGCGGGACTTTCCGACCTGACACCGCTGGCGGTATTCTTTATGAATTAACATTTTGCTACATTTGTTCCGTTAATCACCGCACAAGGCGGTGATTTATCACTCTGCTCGGTATGTCTTTTTTTCATGCGGAAAGAGCCCTTATGAATGCTGACTTTGCCGAGTGGTCGGTAAAGTCAGCTGTTTTTAGCATTTCCGCATGCGGAAATGCTTTATGAATGATACCCTATGTAGGGAGCAGGGAAGCTGGCCAGCATCATTGTTTAAATCCTTTTTAGGGAATATATTTATAAAGAATAAAAGCTTTGCTGAGAATCCCCTATGAAGAGATGGACTAGTCCAAAACTAAAATCTGTCAGATTTCTACTACCTACTGTAAGTGACAGCAACATA
The DNA here is from genome assembly GCF_040937935.1 of Hyperolius riggenbachi. Classification (NCBI taxonomy): domain Eukaryota; kingdom Metazoa; phylum Chordata; class Amphibia; order Anura; family Hyperoliidae; genus Hyperolius; species Hyperolius riggenbachi. The sequence goes on along the minus strand of NC_090654.1, from coordinate 259,008,634 downwards.
GGAGAAAAGTAAATTAAGGCTCATTTTACTCTGGAAAGAACATATTTCTTATTTGTCTATGTTTGCACATATTTAACATTTTACAATTTTTTGCCATAGTGCCTCTTTAACGCATGGTGTTTGTAGTAATGCAAGTCTAGGGGCGACACACGTATTGTAAACAGAGGAGCGCGGTGCGTCGTGGCACGCATGCCATGCGCAGACCGACTGGAATCCCATGGATGTACTTCCTGTCCAACAGGAAGTACATCCCTGAACAGGGGGACGGCGCTATGCATATGACTCTGTCGGCACACTCTGCAGGAGTATCGCATCCCCACCGCAAAGCAATAAATAGGTGTAAAACCAGCCTCAGGGGGCATATAAAGATATAAAACAATATCAGTATGAAAACTTGAAAAAATTTCAAGAACAGTATAAATATAACTGACTGCAAACCTGCATAGTTTCCAGTTTTGTATGAACAGATTGATTTGTCACATGCCAAAGATATTTCCCTGAGAGAGGAGACAGGCAGAATGCAGACAGCTATGCAGTTGTAACAGCGAGAGTAATAGGAAGGAATGTGTTGAATGGCTGGAGGCAGAAAGAAAGTTCATATTTACCACTAAACTGGGCAATGCACATTACATTCATAGTACACACCTCGGGCCGGTTCCACAGTCCTTGCTGCCCGAAGTTAAGGCTGGAACCCACTAGAGCGATTTTCTGAGCGTTTAGGGAGCGATTCAAACCACTAGCGATTTCCCTAAACGCTCAGCTAATGTTAATGGATGGGCCAAATTCCACTGGAGTGATTGCGATTACCAAACTGCAAAACACAGGACATGCAGCATTTTTAGCGTTAGCGATTAACGTTATAAAGTATATAAACGCTGGCATAATTGCTTGTCAACACTTACACAGAGCGATTTTGCTAGCGTTTTTACATTACTGCACACTGTAACAAAATTAAAATTAATTGAAAGGACCAATCAGCGTTAAAAACACTAATCGCTACACAACCGCTGGCAAATTGATTACACTTTTTAAAATCGCTACCGCAAATGCTCATGAAATCGCTTACAAACCGCTCATACAAAACGCTAGCGATTGCGATTAGTGATAGCGTTTTGTAGTGGGTTCCAGGCCAAAGGCTTGGTTCACACAGACGCTTAAACGTTGTTTGCGTGGAAGCAGGGGCGTAACTAGACTTAACAGGGCCTCCCTTCAAAATGATAGCTTGGGGGGCCCCCTTGGTCCCCGAACACCATGCGGGTCACAGCTTTATTGTAACAATACATGAAATCTACTACACTAAAAATGCTTCCCAAAACCGCAAAATGCTAGCTGAAACGCTACAGAAAAATAAGAAAAAGCGTTTCAAAATCTGCTAGCATTTTGCAGATCTGCTAGCGGTTTTTGGTGTGCACCAGGCCACACTCCCGCACATGTTTTTTTGTGTCGAACAGGGAGCTTTGTTTTGCTAGTTGGCTGCACTGGCGATTGGGGAGAGGGATGAGGCGAGGCCCCCAAAGCCTGGGCCCCCCTGCGATGGCGGGGATGATTGCTACACTCCAACCTAAATTATTGCAAATACTTCTGTTTTAAAGGGCAACTGAAGTGAGAAGACTATGGAGGCTGCCATGTTTATTTCCTTTTAAACAATACCAGTTGCCTGGCAACACTACTGATCTGTTTGGCTGCAGTAGTGTGTATCACACCAGAAACAAGCACGCAGCTAAGCTTGTCAGATCTGACAATAATGTCAGAAACACCTGATCTGCTGCATGCTTGTTCAGGGTTTATGGCTGAAAGTATTAGAGGCAGAGGATCAGCAGGGCTACCAGGCAACTGGTATTGTTTAAAAGGAAATAAACATGGCAGCCTCCATATAGCTCTCTCTTCAGTTGTCATTAAAGGGGTTCTGTGGGGGTTTGCTAAGGATAAAAACTGCCACTTCTTGGGGCTTCTATCAGCGCCCTGTAGCAGTAATGTCCCATGCCGTCCTCCTCCGATCTTCCGTTCCCGCCGCTGGCACCGGGCATTATTTGTCTGTCATAGCCGAATAATGCGCGCTGCCGTTCTCGGCATCGGAAGCTTACTGCGCAGACGCTGTACGAAGTTTTCTTATACTGCGCCTGCGCAGTAAGCTTCTGATGACGTGGGTGGGAGCAAGCACGGCCGCGCAGCCGCCGTTGGACGGTGTGCCGCACTAGACCGGGACCGGCGGTGGGGAAGGCCGATCAGAGGAGGACGGCGTGGGACATTACTGCTACAGGGGGCTGATAGAAGCCCCAGGTAAGAGGCGGTTTTTATCCTAAGCAAACACCCACGGAACCCCTTTAAGAAAGCAAACTTTTGTTTTGTTCCCCTTTATCAGAGGGAGTGAAGCAGTAGTAAGGGGCCCCTTACAGCTCTGGGACCCTCGGCAGTCGCATGGGCTGCTTCCTTGTAGTTATGTGCTTGTGTGTCGTCACACACGCACCCATGTTATGCCAGCAACCACATGGGGCGCAGGTATGCGGGTTGCGGACGGAGCCCGGAGCCAGCGGTGGACACTGACAAGTAAAGTAAACTGCACCGGGGTAACATTTTAAATTGGGGAGGCAACGTAGGGCCGGAAAAGCGGCGCATGTGGAGTCATAAGTCAGATTCCCGAGAGATTTTATGCTGAAATTGATTGGGAATTAGCCTGCAGTGTATGGGCAGCCAACAGATTTCTTTTTGATCAGATTCGATTAGATAGAGATATGTCTCTTGGTCGATCTGCTCATACATCTCCTGAAATATGGGCACTTTTTGTTCCATTACAAAAGGAATGGATGGTAATTGTAATGCCGAAATGGGCACTGTTGATCAACATAACAGTGGAAGCCTGTTATGTAACACCATGCAATTTTATGGCAGATTTACCTGCCAGATCAATTATTTCCAACATGTCTGATCTAAATTTCGATTGATTTTCCGATCGATCAGAAAAAGATCGGAAAATTGATTAAAAGAATCGACCAAAATTCCGATCGGACAAGTTGCAAATAATTGATCTGGCAGGTAAATCTGCCATAAAATTGCATGGTGTAACATAACAGGCTTCCACTGTTATGTCAATCAACCTGTACCTAGCATAACAGTACAATAAAATAGCAGGTGCCATGAATGTGCTGTAATTCTTTTAGATTTGGTGTTTATCCATTGTTACAACTCTTCTTGATCTGTAAAGACGCAGGCTATATGCATAGCCGGCCTTTGACCTGAGCGACCGGAGCGGTCGCTCAGGGCGCCGGCTTCCAAGGAGGCGCCTATAGCTGGTTGCCTTTACTGAGGGCATCTACACCTGATTTCCTATACTGGGGGCAGCTATGTTTGGCTACCTTTACTGAGGGCACCAACACCTGGCTACCAATATTGGAGGCACCTACGTCTACCTATTGGCTACCTATGGGGGGGGGGGGGGATGGAGACCTTCAACTGACTTCCTATACTGGGGGCACCTATGCTTGGCAACCTATATTGAGGGCACCTACACATGAGATCCTATATTGGGGGCACCTATACCTGGCTACCTACCTATACTGCATCTGAGGGCTTTTTTTTGGGGAGGGTGCACTGCGGCTATAACGCGTGGTGCAAATTATCAGTGCTGTGCTATCATTCTAAATGGGGGTGGGGTGGGGGGATGAAGGGGGGGCACAAAAATCAGGTTTCGCTCAGGGCGCTGTGAAACCTAAGGCCGGCCCTGGCTATATGTAAACAGTCATAGGAAATGTTCATTATGTAGTAGGTCTAGTGAGTTTATATGTCCTGCTAGTAATTTTTGGTGCCCTTTATAGACTTATACACCACATCAGTTTTGTATATGAACTATCAATTTGTCTTCTGTGCCAGGCCAGCAAAACTAACTAAGGTCCCTTGCCAGGGGCACCAAAGTGGGCAGAAACAGCCCTGAATATAACCTATGTTCTCTGATGAAGTCAGTCCCAAGAAGACCCTGTAAACACATACCTCCCAACTTTATAAAATCAAAAAGAGGGACACTTAAGCCACACCCTTGCCACACCTCTAATCATGCCCTCAACACACCCCTTTTCATGCATACGCATAAGATTTCATGAGAAAAATATAATAATATATTTATAATTCAAACCACACTGGCACTTTCTATCCTGGTTCATTTTCCTTTATATTAATATTTGACAATAAGAAAAGTTTAGAGTCAAACACATATTTTTTTTAGTTAGTTAGTAGAAAAATACATATATTTACATAGATCTGTACATCAGTCCTGAAAGAGGGACGAAGGAGAAAGAAAGAGGGACAGGGTACTCAAAGAGGGTCTGTCCCTTCAAAAGAGGGACAGTTGGGAACTATGCTGTAAATGTCCTTGCCTGGCTCAGTGTGAACCTTACTCTGTCTCAGCATAAATCTCACACACTGAATTTTTGGTTTTGTGATGCATACACACGTTAGAACTGGTAGATTCACAGACCGAAGGCTTTTAAAAAATCCAGTTCCACAAGAGCAAGCATGCTGGTACTGCTGACTCTGCTGAAGGTTGTATCCGCCTGATCCTCAAGTAACTGACTTGGCAAGTCCACACCTTTTGGCTGCCTAGTGTAGGTAAGGTGAATGCTGAATATGTATGCTTGGAATGTCTCCAGAGGCACATTAGCCAGATCATGTGTGTGGTTGAAGCCATTAAGCCTGGAACCCACTAGCAGTTCTTTTCTAGTGCTGTTTAGACGTGTGAACTGGTCCTATAAGAGAAACTTACTGAATATAACGTAAATAATAAAATAGCTTATTTTTAACAATGTTCATTTATAAATCACTAGTCAGTCTTTGCCCATTGTAAACTCTTTTCTCGATTTACAGTCTGAAATTTATAACAATTTACTGGTGCATCACTGGGGAATGTTTGTTTTCTGTGTGTTCCAAAGGGACCAAAGATACAACTTGGTCTCTCAGAATGCACCAGAAGGAGAATTCCATATATCTAAATAGCCTAGGCTACACATCACTGAAAGGCGGTGAATTCATCACCTGCCAACTGGCTCATCTGAAAGAAACCTAAAGGTGCGTACACACATGCGACTATAGTCGTTCGGGGAACAATCGTTTCAAACGACGATCGTTTAAAAAAAAGCAACCAACGATCATTAACTGTAACGACGGACGAGCTAGATCGTTAAAAACGAACGATCTAGCTTGGCGGATTTTTCCCAACGACGATCGTTTGCAAAAGTAGTACATCGTTAGAAACGGTCGTTCGTACTAGGCTTGACATGCGCATTTCGCTATTTCTCCATGAAACTTCTTATTTTTATGCACAAGCGCAATAGTTGCTTTACGTGATGTAACGTTCGTTCTAACGATCAGATCGTTACATTTAAAAACTAACTTTACTTAGGTCGTTCTTTCATCAATTAAAAGTTAGTTCGTCGTTCACAACGAGCGATTGTTGTCGCATGTGTGTACGTAGCATAAGAGACCTCTCTCTATCACACTTGCGGTCGTGCCAAACCCCACCCCTTCTTACACCTCTGCCATACCTCCTAGTCACACCTCTTCCATACACCTAGTTACGCCTCTGCCATACCTCCTAGACACACCCCTAGTTACGCCTCTGCTATACCTCCTAGACACACCCCTAGTTACGCCTCTGCTATATCTCTTAAGCTGGCCACTAACGGTCCAATTTCTAGCGAAAAATCGTTCGAGCGATCAGAAATTCTGATCGGAAGAAAAATCGTTCACTACACCATCAACTAACCAATCATTGCTTCCTATCTATCACGACCACCAAGAAAATCCAAATTTTCGTTCGACGAAAATTCATTCGGGCGACATTTTTTTCACTCGTTCATAATCGATTGTGTCCACCAATGAAGATTATTTACAACCAATCCGATCAGAATTTCTGATCGCTCGAATAATTTTTCGCTAGAAATTGGACAGTTAGTGGCCAGCCCCAGTCACACCTCTACCACACCCCTAGTTATGCCTCTGCTATACCTTTGTTAGTTAAAAAATGTTAGCCAATAAATGGTATCATCCTGTTTCAAAACTGTCTGATCTAGGTACATGTTAAAGAGTAACTGTCGGGCATAAAATAAAAAATCAATTCTTTATTTTTATCTGGTAAACAAGTAACAAGGATGCTAACCAGACAATCCAAAAGGTAAAATCACTGTTACTTTTCTTGTTGATAAATGATCATTCCCCAGTTTACATGACTTTTATTTGGTACACAGAAAATTTGGTACACAAAAGAGAAGTTGCAGGTCATGCTGGGTTGTCTTTTTTTTTTTGCTTCTCTACTTCCCCTCAGACTTAACTAATGCAGCCTGATTGGCTGAAGCCTCTTTCCCTCCTGTTTTCCCCTCCCACAGCTCTGTTCCTCTCTGACTGGCCAAAATTTCTCAGGCTGAAACAATGCACTTTCTATAGTGAAGGGCAGGCAAATCAGGCAGAGGAGACTAAGGGCGGATATTACATCACAACTGGCTTCAAAATATCCACAGTAAATATAGAAACTGTCTGGAATAGGATTCTCTAATTTTCCTTTATAAAATTCACAGGGATCATAACGTGGACAGTGCAATACATATGTTACAGTGGGTTGCAAAAGTATACACCCCCTTGAAGTTTTCCACATTTTGTCACATTACTGCCACAAACATGCATCAATTTTATTGGAATTCCACGTAAAAGACCAATACAAAGTGGTGTACATGTGAGAAGTGGATAGAAAATCATACATGATTCCAAACATTTTTTTACAAATAAATAACTGCAAAGTAGGGTGTGCCTAATTATTCGGCCCCCTGAGTCAATACTTTGTAGAACCACCTTTTGCTGCAATTACAGCTGCCAGTCTTTTAGGGTATGTCTCTACCAGCTTTGCACATCTAGAGACTGAAATCCTTGCCCATTCTTCTTTGCAAAACAGCCCCAGCTAAGTCAGATTAGATGGACAGGGTTTGTGAACAGCAGTTTTCAGACCTTCCATCCATCTTCCCATCAACTCTGACATGCTTCCCTGTCCCTGCTGAAGAGATGCACCCCCCGAGCATGATGCTGCCACCACCATATTTGACAGTGGGGATAGTGTGTTCAGAGTGATGTGCAGTGTTCGTTTTCCTCCACACATAGCGTTTTGCATTTTGGCCAAAAAGTTCCATTTTAGTCTCATCTGACCAGAGCAACTTCTTCCACATGGTTGCTGTGTCCCCCACATGGCTTGTGGCAAACTGCAAATGGGACTTCTTATGCTTTCTGTTAATAACAATGCCTTTCTTCTTGCCACTCTTCCATAAAGACCAACTTTGTACAGTGCACGACTAATAGTTGTCCTATGGTGAGATTCCCCCACCTGAGCTGTAGATCTCTGCAGCTCGTTCAGAGTCACCATGGGCCTCTTGACTGCATTTCTGATCAGCGCTCTCCTTGTTCGGCCTGTGAGTTTAGGTGGATGGCCTTGTCTTGGTAGGTTTACAGTTGTGCTATACTCCTTCCATTTCTGAATGATAACTTGAACAGTGCTCCGTGGGATGTTCAAGGATTTGGAAATCTTTTTGTAGCCTAAGTCTGCTTTAAATTTCTCAATAACTTGATCCCTGACCTGTCTTGTGTGTTCTTTGGACTTCACGGTGTTGTTGTTCCCAATATTCTCTTAGACAACCTCTGAGGCCCTCACAGAGCAGCTGTATTTGTACTGACATTAGATTACACACAGGTGCACTCTATTTAGTCATTAGCACTCATCAGGCAATGTCTATAGGCAACTGACTGCACTCAGATCAAAGGGGGCCGAATAATTATGCACACACCACTTTGCAGTTATTTATTTGTAATAACAAGAAGTTTTAAATCAGGATGATACCATTTATTGGCTAACTAAAAATGAATAAAAATAAGCAAGCTTTCGGCCTTGCAGCCTTCGTCTGGCTTATATCCTGTTAGTTTGCAAACTGGTGGTACAGACAGCTTTATACATGCAACATCAAAAGGGAAAACAGATATTTTTTTCAAGCATAAATACATGTCATTAAGATGCCTTAATTCAAACAGACCATCTACATGGGGTTATAGGTTGTTAGCTAAGATAAGGATCCTTGTTTACTCCCTGCTCACAGACCTGGGATTAGGATTGACCCAGAGGTATCGTAAATTAGGCCTGAAAGATAAATCAAATTTAAACCGAAATCGTTATCACCAAGATCACAATTTTGGAATCGTCAAAGTGACAATTATCGCGATCACGTTATTTCCACATGGGAGAAGTTTGAAACCACTTCTTCAAAGTCCCGGCACATGCGGCCCGCAGCGTTGGACATACCTTCCGCACGAGACGAAACGCTGTCCGTCCTCTATCGCTGTCTGCCGACTCTTGGGCTTGGCAAAACTCTGGGTTCCAGTATGTCACATGGTATACAGGAAGCAGGGCTGGATTTCTGGCAAGGCCTCATAGGCCATGGCCTAGGGCACCAGAAATTTAGGGGCGGCTCAGTGAGAGGCAGTAAAGCTGTTCTATACAGCCATCCCTATCTACAAGGACAGCTTTAACCTTTGAACTCTCTGTCCATTACTTGTGTCATCCCTGCAAGTCCTGTAAGCTCTATCCTGCAGGGACACATCAGCCTAACTCAGATGGAGACACAATGGGTCCATCATTAACGAGATGGCAAACATAACATAAAAGTTCTTAAGGAAAACATAAGTTATCTATACGCATATTACTGAAATAGTTATTGTCTGTGACATCCAATGATGGAGAGTAAGGAGAATTCTCATTGGGGCACACAGAAATAACAACCATACAGATAGTATAGTTGGCCTTGGGCGGTAAAAAGTACAAATCCGGCCCTGACAGGAAGTATTCCGTGCATTAGAGCCTGCAGGAGGCAAAGTGGATAGACTGGCATCGTTGCACTTGTGCTTGAAGCTGATGCAGCTTGGGGGACAGAGGAGGCACAGAAATGACACAGAGTGGGCACAGAGAAACAAAGGGGGCAAGAGAGAGACCCAGGGGAGGCATAAAGAGGCAAAGGGGGAACAAAGAGAGACAGGGGGACAGAGGGGGGAACAAACAGGCAAAGACAGGGCCGGATTTGTACTTTTTACCGACCAAGGCCCCTGTCACCAGCCGCCCCCCTTCAGTATAGGTAGCGAGATGACCCCTCCCCCTCCACTCCAGTATAGGTAACCAGATGACCCCTCCCTTTAGTATAGGTAGCCTGATGACCCCTCCCCCCTTTCCCTCCAGTATAGGTAGCCAGATGGCTCCCTTAATCCCTCCTTTTCCCACCCCCCTTTCAGTATAGGTAGCCAGCTCACCTTCACACCGCAGCAGCCATCAGTGTCACTCATTTCTCCACTTGTCTCCAGTGCAGAAACTTCCTCTTCCTTTCCGTCTCCAATGCTGCCCAAGTCCATAGCCGCCCGCCACAATGCAAACGTGTACAGAGAGCAAGGTAAGGCGCTCATCTGATCTCCCTGCATTGCAATATTTCTAAGCATGCAAATGCACCAGGTTAGCCTGCTGCTTTGGTGCCCTTGCTCCTGTGGTGCCCTAGGCCATGGCCTAGGTGGCCTTGGCCTAAATCCAGCCCTGGGCAAAGAGGGGGAACAAAGCTTGATTTGAAGGAAATCGTGAATCGAATCGAAATCGCAATTTCAGACAGAAATCACTCAATTCAATTTTTTCCTAAAATCGTTCAGGCCTATCATAAATTCTTAGTTCACATGTCAAGCTATAATGGCTGAGAAAGTTCAAATATCATTAGTCTCATACCAATATAAAAAGTTGTTGTCCTTATTCAAACCGTTCTGCACAGCTTTGAACCAATTTATAAATTTTGTTTCTGCTATTAATCGATCATTTGACGTTTTGAAGCCACCCTTCAGGGCAGTGACACGAAGATCATCCATGCTGTGTCCGTTGGACCGAAAGTGTGTAACAACTGGGAGTCCAGATTTGGTAGCGTCCTGCTCCAACACCACCAGGCGTTGTGTTAGGGGCACGTTATGTGCCCTATAACGTCCCCTAAACGCAACGTCCTGGTGTGTAAGTCGCCTTAAACAATGCAGATTGCCTGGCTATCCTGCTAATCCTCTGCCTCCAATACCCTTAGCCATAGACCCTGAACAAGCATGCAGATCAGATGCTGCGACTGACATCTGGCTAGAATAGCCGCATGCTTTTTTCAAGTGTGTGATTCAGACACTACTGAGGCATGGAATATCAGCAGGACAGCCAGGCAACTGGTATTGTTTAAAAGGAAATAAATATGGCAGCCTCCACGTTCCTCTCACTTCAGCTGTCCTTTTTATTAAAGAAAACCTGAACTGAAAATTAAAAGTAAAAAAATAAATAAACATACACAGGTCATCCTTACCTCCCTAGTCTACTCCTCAATCTGTTTCTCCTCTCCTGCACCGTTTGCTCACTGTGATCAATGGAGTTCTCCGTCGTCCATTTTGAAAATGGCCATTACCCCATAACAGGCTAACAGCTTCCTGGTCAACACACTGTTAAACTGTAATATCCCCCACTTGAGCCATAGGGAGATATGGACATTACCTTCACATCAGTTAGCCTTTCAGTTATAACTGTCAGCAGCTGATACATTTCAGTTCTGACAAAATCTTGTCAGAACTGGAAGGAATCATTGTTAGAAGAAAATGGTGAGCCTCTGAGAGGAACTGATGGCGAGGTAGGTATGCAGTATTAATTTGCATTAATTTTGCATGTGTTCATTTTAAATAATTTTACTCGGTTTAGGGCTTGTTCACTCTGCCGGCATTTTCGGCTTTTTTTTACACGCGGGCGATGAATGTCTATGAGAAGGTTAATCTCAGCGCGGGTCGTATGCTGTCCGTTCAGTAAAGCGGTGCGTGGAACATTTTTGAGGGGATACCACCTCAATGGAAGGCATAGGAAAAACGCAAAATGCTCACAAAATCACTTTGTGTAGCGATTGCGTTTTTAAAGGGACTCCGAGCTCTACTTAAAAAGTAAAATAGTACTCACCCAGGGCTTTCTTTAGTCCAGCGCTGGTCGGAAGGTCCCACGACGGCGTCCTGGCTCCTCTCCTAGGCCCCGCTCCGGAATAGCTGGACGGCAATAGCCTGGCGACACTCGGCCGAGTGTCGGGCTCCTTCTTCCTGGTATGATGCGGCTGATGTCACCACGCCGGCTGCCTGGCGTCATCACGGCAGCCTGCATGAAAGTACTGCGCATGCGCGATTAAAGCGCGCATGCGCCGTACTTCCACGCCGCCCGCCGTGATGACGCGAGGCAGCCGGCGTGGTGACATCAGCCGCGTCATACCAGGAAGAAGGAGCCCGACACTCGGCCGAGTGTCGCCAGGCTATTGCCGTCCAGCTATTCCGGAGCGGGGCCTAGGAGAGGAGCCAGGACGCCGTCGTGGGACCTCCCGACCAGCGCTGGACTAAAGAAAGCCCTGGGTGAGTACTATTTTACTTTTTAAGTAGAGCTTGGAGTCCCTTTAAGAATAAATACTTTGTATTTATTATTTTCCGGGTCAAAGAGTTCACTTCCTGACTTGCGTCAGGGAGTGAATTACAAAACCTCTCGGAAAAAACGCTTAGAAAACCGCTAAGCACAAAAACAAATTGCCCATCCAAGCGCCGGGAATCGAAAAAAAAAAACGCCTCAAAAACAGACATGCGAACCGAACGCAATGTGAACAAGGCCTCAGGCTCCCTTTAAATTAAACCTGAGACCAAATAAACATAAATATATACAGTGGAGGAAATAATTATTTGACCCCTCACTGATTTTGTAAGTTTGTCCAATGACAAAGAAATGAAAAGTCTCAGAACAGTATCATTTCAATGGTAGGTTTATTTTACCAGTGGCAGATAGCACATCAAAAGGAAAATCGAAAAAATAACCTTAAATAAAAGATAGCAACTGATTTGCATTTCATTGAGTGAAATAAGTTTTTGAACCCTCTAACAATAAAAGACTTAATACTTAGTGGAAAAACCCTTGTTTGCAAGCACAGAGGTCAAACGTTTCTTGTAATTGATGACCAAGTTTGCACACATTTTAGGAGGAATGTTGGTCCACTCCTCTTTGCAGATCATCTCTAAATCCCTAATGTTTCGAGGCTGTCTCTGTGCAACTCTGAGCTTGAGCTCCCTCCATAGGTTTTCTATTGGATTAAGGTCCGGAGACTGACTAGGCCACTCCATGACCTTAATGTGCTGCTTCTTGAGCCACTCCTTTGTTGCCTTTGCTGTATGTTATGGGTCATTGTCGTGCTGGAACACCCATCCACAACCCATTTTCAGTTTCCTGGCAAAGGGAAGGAGGTTGTCGTTCAGGATTTCACGATACATGGCTCCGTCCATTTTCCCGTTAATGCGATTAAGTTGTCCTGTGCCCTTAGCAGAAAAACACCCCCAAAGCAAAATGTTTCCACCCCCATGCTTGACGGTGGGGACGGTGTTTTGGGGGTCATCGGCAGCATTTTTCTTCCTCCAAACACAGCGAGTTGAGTTAATGCCAAAGAGCTCTATTTTGGTCTCATCAGACCACAGCACCTTCTCCCAGTCACTCACAGAATCATTCAGGTGTTCATTGGCAAACTTCAGACGGGCCTGCACATGTGCCTTCTTGAGCAGGGGGACCTTGCGAGCCCTGCAGGATTTTAATCCATTGCGGTGTAATGTGTTTCCAATGGTTTTCTTGGTGACTGTGGTCCCTGCTAATTTGAGGTCATTCACTAACTCCTCCCGTGTAGTTCTAGGATGCTTTTTCACCTTTCTCAGAACCATTGACACCCCACGAGGTGAGATCTTGCGTGGAGCCCCAGAGCGAGGTCGATTGATGGTCATTTTGCGCTCCTTCCATTTTCGAACAATCGCACCAACAGTTGTCACCTTCTCTCCCAGCTTCTTGCTAATGGTTTTGTAGCCCATTCCAGCCTTGTGCAGGTCTACAATTTTGTCTCTGACATCCTTGGACAGCTCTTTGGTCTTTCCCAAGTTGGAGAGTTTGGAGTCTGCTTGATTGATTGATTCTGTGGACAGGTGTCTTTTATACAGGTGACTAGTTAAGACAGGTGTCCTTAATGAGGTTGACTAATTGAGTAGAAGTGTCTAACCACTCTGTGGGAGCCAGAACTCTTAATGGTTGGTAGGGGTTCAAAAACTTATTTCACTCAATGAAATGCAAATCAGTTGCTATCTTTTATTTAAGGTTATTTTTTCGATTTTCCCTTTGATGTGCTATCTGCCACTGTTAAAATAAACCTACCATTGAAATGATACTGTTCTGAGACTTTTCATTTCTTTGTCATTGGACAAACTTACAAAATCAGTGAGGGGGTCAAATAATTATTTCCTCCACTGTATATATATATATATATATATATATATATATATATATATATATATATATACATACCTGAGGCTACCTCCAGCCCCCTTCAAGCTAATAGGTTCCTCTCCATTCTCTTCCAACTTTCCTGGATCCTAAGTTAGAAGGCCCGGTAAGTCTGCGAATCGGGGCATGCATTGCATGCGCCGCCTGGCCACGCAAGTGCACCCCATCGAACAACTATTTGGTTTATTTTTATTTAGTATTTATATAGCACCAACATCTTACGCAGCACTGCACAGTGTGTGTATGTATATATATATATATATATATATATATATATATATATATATATATATATATATATATATATATATATATATATATTATATATACATATATATATATATATATATATATATATATATAATATATATACATATATATAATATATATACATATATATATATATATATATATATATATATATATATATATATATATATATATATATATATATATATATATATATATATATATATGTATTGTCTTGTCACTAACTAACTGTGACTCAAAGAAGCTCACAATCTAGTCCCTACCATTGTCATATGTCTATATCATGTAGTGTATGTATTATAGCCTAGGGCCAATTTAGAAGGAAGCCAATTAACTTATCTGTATGTTTTTGGGGTGTGGGAGAAAACTGGAGTGTCGGAGGAAACCCACGCAGACACGGGGAGAACATACAAACTCTTTGCAGATAGTGCCCTGGCTGAGATCCAAACCAGGGACCCAGCGCTGCAAGGCGAGAGCGCTAACCACTACGCCACCGTGCTGCCCAGTTAGTTGCTCCAGTTTCCTTTGCGTCCATAAGGGCTGGTTCACACGGGCGTCTGCCGCACGTTTACCGCCGGCGTTCGGGACTTGCTGTTTAACGCTCCCATTCAAGTGAATGGGAGCGTTTCTACCAGGCTTCTACCAGCGTTTAGGCGAACGCAGCATTCGGATCCTGATTTTCCCTGGCGTTCGAGGCAACCTTGGACGCTACATGTAGCATCCTGGGGGTTATGTCCAACTATGGTGAAGCATGCCCCCCAACCGTCCCGGATTCGTCGGGACTGACCCGATTTGGGGGGGCTCTCCCGCTATCCTGGGAACTCCCCCTTAAGTCCCGGCCGTCTGGGCAGAATAAAGACGAAAAAAAATTATCGAGGCGCCAGCCGCGCCAATGTGGGATGCAGAAGCCGGCTTCATTCCTCGCTCCCTCCCTCTGAATGCCCCCACCTACTGAGAATGTGTGTCCTCCTGTATGCAGATCAGCGGATCAGCGGTAAGAGGACTGCCCGCTCCGCTGCGCAAACTCTGCATACAGGGGGACACACATTCACAGTAGGTGGGGGCATTCAGAAGGAGGGAGGGAGCGAGGAATGAAGCCGGTTTCTGCATCACACATTGGCGCGGCTGGCGCCTCGATCATTTCTTTCATCTCTGCTCTGCCCAGGGCAATCTCCTTCCCACACACGGGCACCTTCCTCCCCAACCAGTAACCCCCTCCTCCCCTCCCACGGGCATTCTCCCCCCCTCCACTGACAACCCCCCTGCCCACTAGCACCTTCCTCCCCACCCACTGGCACCCTCCTCCCCACCAAGTGTCACCCTCCTCTCTGCCCACTGGCACTTTCCTCCTCCCCCACTGGCACCCTCCACTAATACCCTCCTCCTACCCACTGGCACCTTCCTCCCCCACCCACTGGCACCCCCCTTTCCACCCAGTGTCACCCTCTCCCACCTACTGGCACCCTCCTCGCCACTAAGTGTCACCCTCCTCTCTGCCCACTGGCACTATCCTCTCCGCCCACTGAGACCCTCCTCCTCCCCACTGACACCCTCCTCCTCCCCACTTACACCCTCCTCCTACCCACTGTCACCCTCCTCCTACCCACTGTCACCTTCCTCCCTCACCCACTGACACCCTCCTTTCAACCCACAGGTACCCTCCTCCCCACCCAGTGTCACCCTCCTCCTACCCACTGGCACCTTCCTTTCTCCCCCACACCCAGTGTCAACCTCCTCCATGCCCACTGGCACCCTCCTCTCTGCCCACTGACACCCTCCACTTTCCACTAACACCTTCCTCCTACCCACTGGCACCTTCCTCCCCCACCCACTGGCACCCCCCTTTCCACCCACTGGCACCCTCCTCCGCAAACTCTTTTCTCCAGAGCCGGCCTTAGAGTACGCGGGGCCTGGGGCGAGTGTCATATGTGGGGTCTAGAGGGATAAGTGAAGGCCATGTACCGTACCACCACAGTCACGGGCTTGTCCACCTCTAAAGCACTATGCCATATTATTGTTTAAAAACTTGTTAAAGGCCCCTAAGCCAACCAATACAGGAACAATTACAATACGTAATGGTAATGTAATCAAACTGTACCTGTCCCTGGCTCCCCAGCCAGCCTCTACCTATCCCCATAGCCGGCCTTTGACCTGTGCGACCAGAGCGGTCGCTCAGGGCGCCAGCTTCCAAGGGGGCGCCTAATAGCTGGTTACCTATATTGAGGGCACCTACACCTGATTTCCTATACTGGGGGCACCTATAGCTGGCTACCTTTACTGAGGGCACCAACACATGGCTACTTATACTGGAGGCACCTACACCTGGCTACCTATGGGAGAGATGGAGACCTTCAACTGACTTCCTATACTGGGGGCACCTATGCTTGGCAACCTATATTGAGGGCACCTACACATTAGATCGGGGGGCGCACTGCGGCTATAACGCGTGGTGCAAATTGTCGGTGCTGTGCTATCATTCTAAATGGGGGGGGGCGCGGCTAACTGTCCCACTGATTGTTTTTATTAATATTCCTGAAAGGTTCCAGCCTTCATTTTTAAGTATATTCAGTATAATGCACTCTTTCCATCCATTCGTGATTATTAATAGTATTTTTCCTATTATACATATGTGACGTGTCACGGAGATCTGAGCATTTGGTGTGATGTGTCACAACGTCAAAAAGGTTGCTAACCACTGTCCTAGGATATATCTCAGGAGAAAAGGTGAATTGCATATGGGCCTGTGTGTGTGAGTGCATGTGTGTGCGCGCATGCGTGAAGAGGATGAAGGGGGGGCACAAAAATCAGGTTTCGCTCAGGGCGCTGTGAAACCTAAGGCCGGCCCTGCCTATCCCTAGCTCCCCATGAAACCTAGCACCAATCCCCAGCCAGTCTGGAAACTCCAGCCTGAGCCCCCTCTAGCTCCAGTCCATGCTTTACTGACCTAAATGCCCCTGGGGCCCTCAGGCTGAGGCTCTTGCACATTACCTTAATCTGACATTTGGCAAGCTTCATGTCAGTGCAGAAATTCGTTACAAAAATCCAAACGGCATAGTACAGTATAGCATGCTGAAGACAAAAACCTAAGCAATAAAAGGGGGGGAGGGGGTTTCAAAATATAAGGTGTGTAAAACAAAATAGGAAAATCTGAGTATTTGTAAATGACACACTGCTCAGAACACAAACAGCTAGACTTCTGTAGATCTTTCCTTCACCACCAGCAAAATGAGCATGGTATGGCGGCCATGACATGCGGGGCCCTCTTCATGTGCGAGGCCTGGGGCGATTGCCCCACTTGCCACCCCCAAAAGCAGCCTCTGCTTTTCTCCCATTGTCACCCTCCTGCAAAAGCAGGGGTGCGGTTTAAGGCCGCACAGGGGGCGTGGTTTAAGTGTCCCTCTTTCATATCTTCAAAAGTTGAGAGGTATGGGGTAAGAAAAACGCAAACCACAACCGAAAGCCACTGAAAGCCTCTGAAAGCCTGAACGTGTCGCTGCCGCAGAACTGCCAAATGCGACGCCGCGGAAAGCTGGGCAGACGCCCGTGTGAACCAGCCCTTAGAAATAACACACAACGTCAGTACAGAGAGCAGTTCCTTCTTTTATCTTCGTGTGAATTGACCTAAACTGTCAATATTAATGTTACCGTACATATTTTTCAACGGGAAAGAAAAAAAAATCCTTGACGAGCAACAAGGACCACTAGGGGGCAGTGTGTGCGGTAGCGTCACACGGACGTGCTCGCCATCGAGTCAGCCCCACCCGTCATCAGTCAGCACCGCCCCTCCATTCCTCTCAGCTAAGCCCTCCCAGCAGCACTTCCCAGCCCGGCCTTCCACCTCATCCGGGTCCCGCCCCTCCTGTCCCGGCCTTGCCTCCGCCTCTCCCGGCCCCGCCCTCCTGTGCTCCGTGCTGGGATGTGAATGAGTGAGAGGGGGGAGCGGCCGCATATCCAGCGCACGGGAGGCCGAGGGCAGCGCCAGGCTGAGCAGGTGAGTTGCCGGCCCGGCTAGGCCTCGGCTGGGGATAGGAGGGATGGGCGCTGTGCTGCTGCTGTGCAGGGCGGCGGGTCTCTGCATAGGGTGACATTATATATGTATAGAGAGAGAGGCGGCTGCTGCCATGTGGGCTTCATCAGGGCGCAGGCCTCTGTGCTGAAGGCTGTAGGATTATTCGGGAATCTTCCAGGATCCTCTGTGCTCCGGGGACACCGCTAGCCTGGCGCTATGTCTGCTCGGCCTGCATGATGCTGGCAGGGCAGGGTGCCAGGCTGCTAGGATGATGCTGGCAGGGCAGTCTCTGGGGTATGGGTGGGGGTGCTAGGCTGCTGGGATATTGCTGGCAGGGAAGTCTTTGGGGTGATGCTAGCAGGACAGTCTCTGGGGCATGGGCGGGGGTGCTGCTGGCAGGGCAGTCTCTGGGGTTCTAGCTGGGCATGGGTGGGATTCTGGGATGATGCTGGCAGGGCAGTCTCGGGCATGGGTGGGGGTGTCAGGCTGCTGGGATGATGCTGGTGGGGCAGTCTCTGGGGTATGCTCATGGGTGAGGGTGCCAGGCTGCTGGAATGAGGCTGGCAGGGCAGTCTCTGGGGTATGGATGGGGGTGCCAGGCTGCTGGAGTGATGCTGGCAGGGCAGTCTCTGGGGCATGGGTGGGGGTGCCAGGCTGCTGGGGTGATGCTGGCAGGGCAGTCTCTGGGGCATGGGTGGGAGTGGCAGTCTTCTGGGATGATGCTGGCAGAGCAATCTCTAGGGTATGCTCATGGGTGGGGGTGCCAGGCTGCTGGGGCGATGCTGGCGGGGTGTCAGGCAGCTGGGATGATGCTGGGCAGTCTCTGGGGCATGGGTGGGAGTGCCAGGCTGTTGGGATGATGCTGGGCAGTCTCTGGGGCATGGGTGGGGGTGCCAGGCTGTTGGGATGATGCTGGGCAGTCTCTGGGGCATGGGTGGGGACGCCAGGCTGTTGGGATGGTGCTGGGCAGTCTCTGGGGCATGGGTGGGGACGCCAGGCTGCTGGGATGATGCTGGCAGGGCAGTCTCTGAGGTGTGAGCTTGGCATAAGTAGGTGGGTGGGGGGGCACGCCAAGGGAGGGAACTAGCATCTCCTCCTGGGATGATCATCCTGCTGGTCCTGGTTTCCCGGGCCAGCCCCAGATTTACTGTCCCTGAGTTTGGAAATCACCCAGGGTTTCTCTATAGATCATCTTCATCTACATGCAGCTGTCACACCATGCGATTTCACTTCAGATCCCACTTCAGATCAAGAATATTATTGAATACAAAAAAGACAGCCTACCAATTCCCAGTGGCCGATACCAATCTCAAAATCAATCTCTCTCTCAATTTGGAATCAGATTGGACCTGTTAGAGAATATACAATTCCTTGTGTGTGTGTTTTTTTTTATTATTCATTTGCAATCGATAGCAAAGCGGAATTTGAAAAAATTGCATACGTGTGTATGCTAGCTTTCTTCTAGATCGGATCAATGTCAGATCTGATTATCGATCTGATCACTCATTTGAATAAGATGTACAATAAAAATTGCATGATGTGTACCAGGCTTTATGCTGGGAATTTTTTTTTCCGGCAGATAGATGGCTTACTAGATAATTTCTGACAGGTCCGATCGGATTTTCAATCTATTTGTATAGAAGTTTTCAGAAAAGCGTTAAAAACGATCAAAATCAGATGTGTCGGAAATTATCTATCGAGCCATCTATCTGCCGAGAAAAACTCATTATTTATTCCCATCATAAAGCTATAGAAGATGCTTTATAGACTTAAAGAGGAACTCCAGTGAAAATAATGTAATAAAAAAGTGCTTCATTTTTGCAATATTTATGTATAGATGACAGTGTTTGCTCATTGTAATATCTTTCCTCTCCCTGATTTACATTCTGACATTTATCACATGGTAACATTTTTACTGCTGGCAGGTGATGTCAGTGGAAGGAGAGCTGCTTGCTTTTTTGGCAGTTGGAAACAGCTGTTATTTCCCACAATGCAAAAACCATGGTCCTGACATCACACTGTAGGAGGGGTTTCACCACAATATCAGCCATTCAGAGCTCCCTGATGATCCGTTTGTGAAAAGGAAAAGATTTCTCATGGGAAAGGGGGTATCAGCTACTGATTGGGATGAAGGTCAATTCTTGGTTACAGTTTCTCTTTAAATTCTTCCAGGGATGAAGGTGTCCTGCTTTGGGTGAGGAAGTGAGTTCCAAAGTGCAGGGGCAGCATGACAGAAGGCTCTGGCTCCAAGGGTTTGGGTGGACTCTAGGGCTAATGAAGTTATTAGATGCTTTTGATCTAGGTCTAGGTCTCTAGGATCATGGGAGGAGTAATGCAGTTGCAACTAGGGCTGTGGAGTCGGAGCAATTTTGGGTACCATGAGTCGGTGGATTCATAAACTATGGAGTCAGATGATATTTGTACGGACGCCACAGCCCTGGTTGCAACAAATCCTTTAGGTATCCAGGGGCCAGAATATGCACGGATTTGAATATCAAAGTCCAGAAAATACAGCACAAAAGGCTGTATACTACATGTATTTGGATGTGAAGTGAAAAATAGGTTATTAAAAATTAGTATTTAACGATGAAACAATCTATTTAATTTTTTTATTCTGAATTTCGTTTTTTTGCAGAATGTAAGTCTAAAATAACGATTTATTTACTAACCCGTCACCACACTTTTATCATTTTTACCGCATTTTTTCTGCAAACGGTAACAGGCAGAAAACATTGTGAATGTGTACATGGTCATACTTCAGTCGACAGTCTTCCGTCATTTCGTTACCGAATGCGGTAACTCTTAGAGATTGGATGCTATAGTGTGTATAATGGAAATTGCACAAGGAAGTTTACATTTTTCCCAATGGCAAATGCTCTGTTTTTTTTTAAGCATTTACACTTCTGTAGTAAGTGTAGAAAACTTGCATAGCAAATTGTTGCGGGGCTATGCGATTTTGTTGCAATCCAGCCAAATAATTCTTTTACCTCAAATGCAGTCATACTGTGCAACCTGTCCAAACAGGCTGTCATTGCAGCGTGCATTGTGGGTAGAGGAGACTGCGTTGCCGTGGGTGATTGAGCAGGTAGAAAGAGGAAAGGCCGTTAAATAAGGCTGGAGTCACACCCAGGACTGTGGAGTTGGTACAAAAATCTTCAAACTCTGACTCCTCAGTTTATGAAACCTCTGACTCCGGGTACCCAAAATGACTTTCTCCTTAGTCTAAAGCTGAGTACACACGTCCGATAAAGATTGTTCAAAAACGAACGATAACCACAATCGGACCGATAATCGTACATTCCAAATTTTCCAACGATAATTTTTTTTGAACGATAACGACCGTTATCGTTCAATCCGACCGATCCAACCCGGCGGATTTTTTTTGAAAGATAATCGTTCAATCGTTGCAGTGTGTACAAAGATCGTCCGATAATGATTATCTGTGGAGTAGTACGCATGTTCTTATTGCCTGTCATATCGTCACTTCCGTTTGCTCACACATTTTTTTTATCGTTCGTCGTTCATTACTTTATACTTATATCGTTCACGCGTGTACACAATCGTTCATTACGAACGATCTTTTCGGTCTAATTTGAATATCGTGTAAACGTCACGGATCGTTCGTAACGAACGATCTTTATCGGACGTGTATACGAACCTTAATACTTATCAGGTCTGTGGATTTTGTCCAAAAATCATCCGACTCCACAGTTTATGAAATCAGACTCCAACTCTGACTCCTGGTACCCAAAATTACTCCAACTCCGACTCCACAGCCCTGGTCACACCAGCAGTCACTACTGGCATGTCTCTGTTCCTGTTGCTGCGATAATGAGTGGTTTGCTCTGCAGAAAATTATTCATTTCTTTTGTGGTGTTCACACCAATGTTGGATTTGGTGCTGCATGCGGTGTCTTAATGGACTCTTCTTGGACGGTCTCGTGCCACGTGGTCATTTTCCAGATGGGGAAAACTACCGCAAGGAATGATGTCATAGGAGAATGTGTGGAAATATTGAGATTGGTGGTGATTTCTTTCCCTGGAACTGTCCCTGTTGCTCCTTGCCGCGGACAAACCTGGGGTTAGGTATTATCAAGCATCTGCAAAGTATTTAGGAGGTGTTACCATTCAAATCGATGACTGTAGTTAAAGGGAACCTGAACTCAGAACTTCCTCTCTGCTCTGAAAGATAAGCAACAGCATAACCTTTTAAAGAAAAACATTTTTGTTACATCTGATACAAATCCTGCAATAAATCTGCAGTGTTTCTACTTACTGATTTCATGGAAGCAGGTATATTAACACTTTGTGCTTTCAAATGAGCTTATCTGCCGTGGCAGTCAGCTGACATGGGAGAGATCAAAGCACAACTTGTGATCAGATGCAGATGAGTGGTAATTAGGCAGGCTAAACTCTCTAAATACATACAGGGTGCACTTCTCTAGGTTATCCTTCTGTCCTGTGCAAGAGGTCAGGTCCACTTTAACAGGAAAACTAGCTATGAGATGCTTCACAAACTGTATAAAGACTACAGAGCAAAGGCTTCTGTGGACAAATGCCTGTAAGCTGTCAATGGCTAAGACCTCTTCAGCTGCTCTCATTTGTTTCCATTTTCATCGTTGTTTTATAGTCCAAATGTGTCAAATTTGTGTAAAACAAACTCACTAACACACAGAGAAGAGTGAGGGCTTCCCTGCTGTGTACTGTATATAAGCCAGATTTTTCAGCACAAAAAAACTGTACTGGAAGTTGCCCCCTCGAATTATACACAAGTCACCAATTTGCTGTGTATGTGTCATTGCCGGTTCACACTGGTGTTCAACGGTCCGTTTGTGGATCAGAATGGATCCAGTGTTAACCTACGGATCCGTTCACATCCGTCCGCTGAACGGACCGCAAGTTTCCTGCTGCAGCACCGTTGTACCACTGAGCCCAGCGTAATGGAAACGGATCCTGAAGCACTGCATTAGGGTCAATGAGAGAACGTGAACGTTTCTTCACATTAGTGAGGAAACTGAACATTCTAAACAGAAAAATCGTGTGTGTGTGTGTGTTTTCATGGATCAGTTTTCTACTTAATTGCAAGTGTGAACTGGGCATTAGTGTATATACTGACCTTTTCTGTGCCCCTGGCAGTGGAGTGCAGCTGGTGCCAAGTGGGCTCTCAGGGGACAGAGATTGGTGCCTGCCCTGCAGCAGATCGGATGGCCGGTGGGGTGTTCAGTATGGAGCATGCATCATTGACGTCAGTGCCTTCTTTAACCAGGGCTGTGGAGTCGGTACAAAAATCTTCAGACTCCGACTCCTCAGTTTATGAAACCACGGACTCTGACTCCGGATACCCAAAATGGCTCCGATTCCTCGATTTCGACTCCTTGGTCTAATACTTACCAGGGTTGTTGATTTTGTACAAAATCATCCGACTCCGGCTCTTCAGTTTATGAAATCACTGACTCCGACTCCAGGTACCTAAAATTGCTCCGACTCCATAGCCCTGTCTTTAGCTGTGTGTGTCATCTCTGGAATGCCCTCTAGCTGCACCGCCAGGAGGAAACCAGAATCAGTTCTTCAGCTAATCTCCGCTCCCCCTTAGATCCTCCAACAACCTGTGCCTGTTCGCACCGCACATATCTCACTCACATGCATGATTGTAGGACTCTACTAGGGCTGCCCCCACTCTCTGGAACTCTCTCCCACTTGCCATCAGACTCAACCCACCTTTTCATGCCCTCAAGACTCACCTTTTCATGCTTGTGTACTCCCCTACATCAGTACCATAAAACGTTCTGCTGGGTACCCTGTAAACAGACGCACCTATTGTTTCCACGCCCCACCCTTTTAGATTGTAAGCATCTGGCAGGGCCCTTCTCCCTAGCGTTTCCAGCTTGATTATGCAATCTTATGCTGGGTACACACCATACGTTTTTTTCGCTCAATAGATGGTTTGATACATAATTTCCGATATTCCTTCCGATCTTTTTTTTTTGGGTCGATTTCTCATAGAAGTGAATGGGAAAAGCTAAGAAAAAGGAGTGGAAGATAAGAGAATAGAGTGGAAAAAATTATCAGATGGAAAATTGAGCGGAAAATGTATCGTGTGTGCCCAGCATTGCTGTCTGTCACCCCTCTTGTGGACTAGAACAGCCTCTATTTTGACCAAAGACACTGAACTACTGTTATCAAAGCTAACCAGGAAGTTCTTCCGGGTCGCGGCTTAGCTTCTGATTGGAGGAAGCTTACAGAGACGGGGAGCGAGGGGACAGAGGCGGGAGCCGTGCAATGGGGGAGGCGCAGGGTGATTGACACATGCCAAGTAAACAGCAGGCTAGTGACAAGCAGATTGTCGCTAGCCTTGCGCTATTTTTCAGAGGGGGGGACTGGCGGCAGCAGAAGGACACAGAGGTATGTCATGGTGCAGAGAACATGTCTCTGTGTCTTATTAATATTTAGCAAATCCGCCTCGGGTTCTGTTTAAAGCAGCAGCGACAGCCATACTATCCCAGGGGGAAAAAATATATATAAGTACTGTAGATAACTACTTGTTCTACTTGCCTAACATATGTATTGTACTGTCCACATTTTGATTTCAGTGACTTTTATATTGTAAATAAAGAGAATTTTGTTCCTGGCATTTGCCATTTTCATTCCCTCTGAATGAAGCCAGTCCTGTTGTCATTTCCTCCCTTACTTTTATTTTTTCTTACTAGTAACTGCTCTGTCATGGCTATATTTCTTTGTAAACACATAAGAGCACAGCATACTGTAGATCGTATTTCAACAGCTTCTCCCTTCTAAGCCTGTCACACTGAACGGCCCTCAGCCAACCAGTGAGGAGCAGGAATGTGGGAGGGGTGATGACAAGCTTCTTTCTCGTCTGCATTGTACCAAAAAGAGCCAGGCTCTAAGGCCCAGAGCACACCAAAACTGCTAGCAGATCCGCAATACGCTAGCGGTTTTGGGAGCTGATTTCAGAGCGATTCTAGGTATGTTTACAGAGGTTTTCTAAACATACCTAGCCGTTTTGGGTGCGTTTTTGTGTAGCAGATTACACATATTGTTACAGTAAAAGCTGTTACTGATCAGCTTCTGTAACAAAAACGCCTGGCAAACCGCTCTGAAGTAGCGTTTTTCAGAGCGGTTTGCGTTTTTCCTATACTTTACATTGAGGACGAAACGCTTCCGAAAACCGCAAACGCGCAGCAGGAGGCGTGTTTGCGGCTTGGCAAAAACCTCAAACCGCAATACATTAGACAAGCGTTTTTACAGGCGGATGCGGCCGGCGGATCGCTCCAAAAACCGCTCGGTGTGCACTAGGCCTTAGAGCAGAAACATTTCTGAATAGCCAGGCAGACTTAAAGCAGAAACATTTCTGAATAGATTGGAGTGCTTGCAATGCGGGGTAAGGTTGGAGGCTGCATATAAAACACAGAGCAGGGGGTAAATTGAATTTAATTTTGTGGCTGTCAATCCCTCTTTAACCTTCCTGGCAGTATGGACGAGCTTAGCTCGTCCATTGCCGCCGAGTCTGATATCTCTGCCCCTGCTGGGCCGATTTCCACCAAATAAACTGTGCTACACGCAGCTAGCACTTTGCTAGCTGCGTGTGGTCCTCGATCGCCACCGCTCAGCGTTGATCCACTGCGTGCAGCGGCGGAAGAGGTCCCCGCCCGAGCCCTGCGCTGCCTGGCCCGAACACTTTCGGGCAGCGCAAAGGGCTGGATCGGAGTGGTCTGACGTCAGGACGTCGGATGACGTCATCCCGATCGTTGCCATGGCGACGAGGTAAGCCTAACAAGAAATCCTGCTCTCCGCGGGATTTCTTGTTACTTGTGATCGCCGAAATCGATCAGAAGGGCACACCATGTGCTCCCTCTAGTGGGCTTTTATAGTGCCAACTTTCAGTTGGCAGCATGAAAAAAAAAGACGGAAAAACCCTGCCACCCAGCCTCCCTGGCAATTTAAATAGAACGCCAAGGTGGTTAAAGCCTTGTTGACCCTCCCAGGACTTTTATTGTTTGTAAAGTTAAATAGTTGAAAACTATGCAATGCTAATTTAAGTTGGCCATACAGCTACAGACTTGGCCGATCGACCATCAGATTTGATAATTCTCGAACGTGTGATGAAAATTAGTGTGGCCTAGAGCATGCTCGATCAACATTTCTAACAATTTCTGGTGGAAATTTGTCACATGTATGGATCAGACATGCTGGAAAATCTCAGGCCAACATGCACGATCTGGTGCATGGGGGTAACAGCGTTTAATAATCTCAAATGACGAATGTAAAGGAAACCCCCGGCTGCTGCCCCCACTAAAGTTTTATGTCCTATACTCCCCCTCCCCCCCGGTACCCGTGCAGATATAATTTACTTGTCATGCTGTTTGCGCCCTATTTTCGCATTCGGCCCCACATGACTACCGTTATAGCACGTAGGGCATGCGTGTGACAGCGGCAAGTGGCTGTGTCAATAGGCCAATTCCTGCAAGATGCTGAAATCTATCTCGCATCAGCCTGCAGTTTATGGTGGCCAAAAGATCTCTCTCCTATCAGAGAGAGATCTCTTGGTCGAATGGATATCAAAATCGCTAGATTTATGGGTACCTTAAAGCGAACCCGAGGTGGGGATTAAAGTGGACCCGAGATAAACTTTTACTCATTGCATAATTGTGTTCCTTTCATATAGTTTATAGGGCATTCCTCAAGCCAAATGCTTTTTAGTTTTTGTTTTAATACTCTAATTCCCTATAAACTAAACAAGCCTCGCCCACAGCTTACTAGAGAGCCTTGGCACTCTCAGTCTTAGTAGCAATTGCTTATGGGAGCTCAGTCTGGGCAGGAGGAGGAGGTTACTAGCCAGAGATTTCAGAGGCAGAGGGGAGGAGGAGAAGGGAGTGAGCTGAGGGCTGGAGATGCAGAGCAGCTTGCCTATGTGTAATGTGACAAAACATGGCCACTCTCATTGTATCACAGGAATAAATAAATAAACATAAACTGTTGAAGCTGTATGCAGACAGATTTGCTGTGTGGCCAGTAATGGCTTGGTTTCAAATCTGTGACCCCTGGGGTCACGACACTGGGAGCTCCGCTGTGGAGAGGCAGAGCTGCCCAATGGCGGCTGGGGAAGGGCTTCAGGAGCGCCCCCAGCGGGCGTTTAGCAGGGAATAACCTCTCCTCTCTTCCCGATGACACAGAGGCATGTCATGCAGCAGGGAACATGTCTCTGTCCTATCTGCTCCTCCTGCGCTGCACTTTAAGATCTATCCCACACAACACAGATTGGGACCCTATTGTTTACCCTTGAAAATAGGCTTATTTAAAATAAAAATGTTTAGGCTTATTAGTCTAGATACACATGGGTATGTTTATTTGTAATATCTTTAAAATTTAATATGGGGTATTCTATAATGTATCAACCTCAAGTATCCAAGCCGCTCAGGTAAATTATCAGCCAATGGAATAATGTGAGCTGATGTGTTGGTAGCTGGTGTGTTTGGGCTATCCTGGACTTTCTGGCGTTTATTTAGCTCTAGCATTGCCTCGGGTGGAGTGGAAAATTCCTCTCTGCTGTAACTGCCGGCTTGTTACGGTTATGTTGCAGGTCACATTTTTGTCCCTGAATGATTCAAAGTTTAGGATGCCAAACAGCTGGATTGTGCTGTTTTGGCTGTGGGCTTGTGGCCAGATTGACCCACCTAAGGGTGGGTGGCTTTCAAAATGGGCATTATGAGGGATACTGCCGGTCCCTGCTAACCACAGTGTGTGTGTGTGTGTGTGTGTGGGTGGGTGGGTGGGTGGGGGGGGGGGGGTTGGATAAGGCTGAAGTGTGCCATGAGCTGAAGGGGGGGGGGGGGTGATTTGAGTTTCATTATGGGCCCATTCACACTGCGGTGATTAGCGGGCGATTGCCGGTGATCACTTGTGCTTTTTTAAAGTACTAACGCATATTAACCAAAAAGCAGAGATCTCACTGCCGCGATCGCTGGCAGTCGTTGACGATTTGTGAATAGCGGTGATACGCCAAACGCGCTACATGCAGAATTTTCTCACGATTTTAGAGCGATCATGATTAAAATGCTTAAAAGACGCTGATTGTGATTGCTCCAATTGTGAGAATGGACAGTGATAATAGCGGTAAAATAACCTGCGCTAAATGCTATCGCTAGCATTTTGCGCTTCCAAGTGAGAACGGGCCCTAATGATAGGACACGTTTCCCCACTCTGCGGACCGCTGAAGAGGAAGGAACATGGACAGCATGGTTGCGTAGTGGTTGGCTCTCTCGCCTTGCAGCGCTGGGAACCTGGTTCAAATCCCAGCCAGGTCAACACCTGCAAGGAGTTGTATGCTCTCCCCGTGTCTGTGTGGGTTTCCTCCGGGCACTCTGGTTTCCGCCCATATCCCAAAAACATACAGATAAGTTAATTGGCTTGCCCCTAGGCTATGATGCATGCACTACACGATACAGAGATATATGACTATGGTAGGGACCAGATTGTGAGCCCCTCTGAGGAACAGTTATTGACAAGACAATATAATCCTATACAGCGCTGCGTAATATGACTTCCCCCTCAGACTATACCAGAGGTGACTCTATATCCCCCTCAGCTGCCTGCCACATAGACTATACCAGAGGCCACTCTATATCCCCCTCAGCTGCCTGCCACATGGACTATACCAGAGGCCACTCTATATCCCCCTCAGCTGCCTGCCACATAGAATATACCAGAGGCCACTCTATACCACCCTCAGCTCCCTGCCACATAGACTATACCAGAGGCCACTCTATACCCCTCTCAGCTGCCTGCCACATAGACTATACCAGAGGCCACTCTATACCCCCCTCAGCTCCCTGCCACATAGACTATACCAGAGGCCACTCTATACCCCTCTCAGCTGCCTGCCACATAGACTATACCAGAGGCCACTCTATACCACCCTCAGCTGCCTGCCACATAGACTATACCAGAGGCCACTCTATACCCCCCTCAGCTTCCTGCCACATAGACTATACCAGAGGCCACTCTATACCCCCCTCAGCTGCCAACCACATAGACTATACCAGAGGCCACTCTATACCACCCTCAGTTGCTTGCCACGTATATTATACCAGAGGCCAATCTATACCACCCTCAGCTGCCTGCCACGTAGATTATACCAGAGGTGACTCTATACCCCCCCCCCCCCCCCACTGCTTGCCACATAGATTATACCAGAGGACATTCTATACCACCCTCAGCTGCCTGCCACGTAGATTGACAGAGGCCACTCTATATCCCCCCCCCCCCCACTGCTTGCCACATAGATTATACCAGAGGACACTATACCACCCTCAGCTGCTTGCCACGCAGATTATACCAGAGGACACTCTATACCCCCCTCAGCTGCCTGCCATGTGCTCACCTGAGCAGAACACCACGGCCAGTGTCTGTTCCTGAGGCCGGATGTGTTATGTATAATAGAGACCAGGAATAGCTAAAATTGGAAAAACAATGCAGAAATAGACTACAAAGGGCCGTTGTCCTTTCAGCCAAACAGACACTTCCTGGTGTAAAATCATTACTATATATGTGGAAGATGCACTTAAACACTTCTGCTTTTCTTAATAGAGTTGAGCCTATTAAACATAACTGTCATTTCCCATGAATCAACATGCTGGTGTTTGTAGTAAAAATAGTGACATATTTACTATTGTTATAAGTAATTTCTTGGTTCTGAAGGGTTAGATTGGGCTGGACGGATTCCAGGAGGCAGGGAGCCAGTATACTTCCCACAAGAAGAGAAACTGGTAGACTTGAGGCCTCGTTCACACGCTTTTCACAGTGCATTGTGTTGTGTGCTTTGCTAGGTACAGCTTTTTCCATGGATTCTAATGTACTACGTTCACATCTATATGCTGTTACTGTCCATTTGAGAAATATGGTGTTGCATGCAATTCTGTGTGTTGTGTTGTGAAGCGCACAGCAATGCAAGTGAATAGGTGCGCTTTTTTTTTTTTTTTTCAGGGCTGTCGAGTCGGTACAAAAATCATCCGCCTCCTCAGTTTAAGAAAACCACCGACTCCAGATACCCAAAATGGCTCAGACTCCCTAACTCTTTAGTCTAATACTTACCAGGGCTGTGGATTTGGTACTAAAAGTATCCAACTCCCGACTCCTAAGTTAATGAAACCACAGACTCCGACTCCAGGTACCCAAAATTAATCCCAACTCCACAGCCCTGCTTTTTTTTTTTCTTAGCACATAGCAATGCACTTTGGAAATGCATTTATTTTTTTTTTTTATTATTATTTTTTTTTACCCCCTACTCCAACTACGCGCTGCCGTGCGCATTTCGGCAGCACGTGTGGTGTGTGTGTGTGTGACAAGGCAGAAGTGTAAAGACAGCACTTCTGCCGTTCAGATCATATGCGCTGCTGCATGCATTTTTTTTTTCAGCCAAGCGCATTGCTGACCAATTCATTGAAGTGGATGGGATCGGCAGTGCAGCATACAGAGGCGCAGATGGCGTGCGATCGTGTGCGTTGCGTTCCAAGCGCATGGCCATTCTGCATTAACTATGTGAACGAGGCCTTATTCCTATCTGTAGGGAGTAAAAAAAAAAATTCTAATGAAAACAAATCTATGACAACTGCTACATAAAATAAGGGAAAACGCATACTGAACAAAAAACGGCTTAAAGTGCGTTTTGGCGCATGTAAAATGCATGGTTCTGCTAAAAGCGCAACGCATCAAAGCATGCATTTTTTTTTCTTGCTCCTTAAATACGTTTCTGAATGCACTCTGTGTAAACGAGGCCTGAATGTAACGGTTGTCGAGTTATGTAGAGTGGCCGTCTTACTCTATCGGGTGTGCGATGGTAACAGCGAGCGATATCGGGACGAGCGATTAACACCCCCCCCCCTCCAACCTAGTGTTCCCATTACTCTGGCGATCATGTGGGGGGCGTGTATGGAAGAAGGTCTGCGCCCGGAGCGAGCGGCAGACAGACAGGTGATGTATAGTGCACTGGGTGGCACGTTAGGGAGACGGCGTCAGGTCGGTGAGGTGTCAAATGCGGCATCACAAGGTCGATTCGGGATAGATTTCAGCATGAAATTGGTCAGGAATTGGCCTGTGGTGTATAGGCAGCTGACAGATCTCTCTCTTTAATCAGATTCGATCAGAGAGAGATTTGTCTGTTGGTCAAATCTGTCCATCATCACTAGATGTATGGGCTACCTTAAGGCTGCTTACACACCAAGACGTTACAGGCGCACGTTAGTGCGCCTGTAACGCTCCCCCAACGCACAGCAATGTAACACAAGTGGGCTGTTCACACAGCCCACGTTGCGTTACATGTAACGCTGCACGTTCTGTGCAAAGTGCAGCATGCTACGGCGTTAGAGCGGCTATAGCCGCGTAACTGTTTGCACATGCGCAGTGGGGGGCGGAGAGGAGGCGGGGAGAGCCAGCTACAGTAGCCGCGCACATGGCTACTTAATATTCACTGCACTGGCGGGCGCTGATTGGCCGGCGGGACCACGTGATGCGGAGTGTCTCGCTCCGCATCACGTGGTCCCGCTGGCCAATCAGCGCCACTCTGAGAGACATTATAGGACTCGAGCCGCCTAACGCGGCTCACTCTACCGTCGGCTCTTGCAGCACCATACGTTGTGTTAGGTGCACGTTATGCGACCTTAACGTGCCACCTAATGCAACGTCTTGGTGTGCAAGAAGCCTAACAGTTCAGCAATGATTGTAAAGGGTGACAAGGCAGCGTGTCTGAGCCTTTAGACTCTTTAGCCACATGCAGGCATACATGACATGAGGGCAGGGACACTTGATGTTTATTGTGGGTGGTTTGTACAGTGACAGCCCCTCTCTGTGTGTAATGATTAGTAGTTTGTCATGTACAGCCTTTAGAATTGGCAGAGTCTTTAGTTAATAAAGACCGTGAATGGGTAAATTTCCAGCTGTAATGTCACCGCTGGCAATCCGGGCGTTAACAGTGTGTTGGTTTGCTGCAGTCCTGTGCACCTGGCAGTCAGGGGGAGGGGTTTTGCTGCACTCCTGTACTGTGGTGGGCACCAGGCAGTCAGTGGGTTAATGGCGTGGTGTTTTGCTGCAGTCCTGTTCTGTGGTGGGCTCCTGGCTGTCAGTGGGTTATCGGCATGGTGTTATGCTGCAGCTATGTGCTGTGGTGGGTACCTGGCAGTCAGTGGGTTAATGGCAGGGTGTTTTGCTGCAGTGCTGTGGCGGGTACCTGGCAGTCAGTGAGGTAACGGCATGGTGTATTGCTGCAGTCCTGTGCTGTGGCGGGTACCTGGCAGTCAGTGAGGTAACGGCATGGTGTATTGCTGCAGTCCTGTGCTGTGGCGGGCACCTGGCAGTCAGTGAGGTAACGGCATGGTGTATTGCTGCAGTCCTGTGCTGTGGCGGGCACCTGGAAGTCAGTGGTGTAACGGCTGGGTGTTTTGCTGCAGTCCTGTCCTGCGGCGAGCACCTGGTAGTGGGTTAATGGCGGGGTGTTTTGCTGCAGTCGTGTGCTGTGGTGGGCACCTGGCAGTCAGTGGGGTAACGGCGTGGCGTATTGCTGCACTCCTGTGCTGTGGCGGGCACCTGGCAGTCAGTGGGGTAACGGCGTGGTGTATTGCTGCACTCCTGTGCTGTGGCGGGCACCTGGCAGTCAGTGGGGTAACGGCGGGGTGTATTGCTGCAGTGCTCTTCTGTGGCGGGCACCTGGCAGTCAATCGGTTATTGGCATGGTGTTTTGCTGCAGTCCTGTGCTGTGGCGGGCACCTGGCAGTCAGTGGGTTAATGACGTGCCCTCTTTCTGCTCTGCAGCAGCAGCTGTGACACTGGAGCTTACCTGCTCAGTCATGGAGACATAATACTGCAGAGCTCTTCAGCGGCAGCCACGCTTTTTATGTAACGCTCCTGCATGAGGAGTCGGTGTGCTGCTGGGAGGTGTGGGATTGTATTTACAAGTATTGGAGCCTGTGGAAGGCCGGATGGCATCATTAAACCGTTGCACTGCATAAGCTTTTGCTGCCATGAGGTAGTGAAGGAATGGACTGTTTGGCATATTTCCCTGTGTGGGAGAGGTGACTGGAGGCTTTGTCTCAGATAATCTGTTATCTCTTGTTGTGGGAGAGGTGTGTGTGGGGTCAGACTCCCCACCTGTCCATACCATAGTTTTCAATGCAGGATTAGCATCTTTTTCACTTAATACACTCAGACCAGTTGCTGTTTAAATTAGATTTTTATGGTGACAATACCGCTGTAAAGTGAACCTGAACTGAGTAAAATTTAAAATAAACACATGATGTACCTGCAAATAATTATTTACTTGCCTCGCTGTCAGTTCCCGTCCTAGGGGTTACCGCTTTGACATCCAGTGGCCCTTCGTTTTTTTCTGTAACGCGACCCACGTTAATTCAACCAAGTCATAACTGTGTGGAGACGGTCTTTCTGCACATGCCTGAAATTGTGGTTACCTATAGCAACCCACAATTATGAGTAGTAGTTATTTCTTTACCTCTCCCAGACATTCTAATTTATTGGCGCTCCTGGGTCTGTTTTTGTCTCCTTTTCTTACTGGTACCTGGGTTTCCAGGGGGAATAGAAGAGTTTTACTTTTCTGGGATTTCTACCAGCCACCTACAGCTGTCCTGTGCCCACGCCAGTCCATCAATGCCTTGTTTTCCCCGAGTGCACCTGCATGGCCCTGGCTGTGCGCATCCTTGTTCATGCTCCCCCTGCCGCGAGCTTCCTGCACAGTAGGAGATTTGTTTCCCCACTGTGCATGCACAGGACACGCCCAGGGACTGGAGCGAGAACGAGGATGCGCATGGCCAGGGCCATGCAGGCGCAGTGGGCCAGACTAGGGAAAATGAAACTTTGCCACAGTGTGGGGACTGGAGGATCGTTGATGGACTTTGCAGGCACAGGGCAGCTGCAGAGGGCTGGCTGAAGCCCCACGTAAGTGAAACTCTTTTTTCCACCTTTTGATTTAGGCTCACTTTAAGTGCTCTTAAAGTGGACCTGAACTCGTGCACAGGACAAAAGGGAAACACAGAGCAATCCTCCCTGTATGTATTTAGATAGTTAAGATAGTTTCCCCCTCATCTTTGACTAATCACCACTGTAATTTGATCTCTCACCGGTGTCAGCTGGCTGCCTATGTAGAGCAGCTAATTTGTAAACACAGGATTCTAGCCCTATGTCTGCTTCTATGAAAGCAGGAAATAAACACTGCAGATTTATTGCAGGATTTCTATCAGCTTTAACAAAGTAATGTTTTTTTTCTTTAAAGGTTATTATGCTGTTGCCTATCTTTTAGAGCAGAGAGGAAGTTTTCAGTTCAGATCCACTGTAACCGAATTTTTCCTGCTGCTGGGGAAGTGCACCTGTCAGGCTCGGCAGGGAAAGCAGAGTGGGCGGCAGGGAGCTTTTATACAGGATCTTCTCAAAAAATTAGCATATTGTGATAAAGTTCATTATTTTATGTAATGTACTGATAAACATTAGACTTTCATATATTTTAGATTCAAATACACACAACTGAAGTAGTTCAAGCCTTGTATTGTTTTTCTTATTGATGATTTTGGCATACAGCTCATGAAAACCCAAATTTCCTATCTTAAAAAATTAGCATATTTCATCCAACCAATAAAAGAAAAGTGTTTTTAAAACACAAAAAGTCAACATTCAAATAATTATGTTCAGTTATGCACTCAATACTTGGTCGGGAAACCTTTTGCAGAAATGACTGCTTCAATGCGGCGTGGCATGGAGGCAATCAGCCTGTGGCACTGCTCAGGTGTTATGGAGGCCCAGGATGCTTCGATAGCGGCCTTAAGCTCATCCAGAGTGTTGGGTCTTGCATCTCTCAACTTTCTCTTCACAATATCCCACAGATTCTCTATGGGGTTCAGTTCAGGAGAGTTGGCAGGCCAATTGAGCACAGTAATACCATGGTCAGTAAACCATTTACCAGTGGTTTTGGCACTGTGAGCAGGTGCCAGGTCGCGCTGAAAAATTAAATCTTCATCTCTATAAAGCTTTGCAGCAGATGGAAGCATGAACCCACTTTTGAACCAGAAACAGTGGCAGAAGCGCCTGACCTGGGCTACAGAGAAGCAGCACTGGACTGTTGCTCAGTGGTCCAAAGTACTTTTTCCGGATGAAAGAAACTTTTACATGTCATTCGGAAATCAAGGTGCCAGAGTCTGGAGGAAGACTGGGGAGAAGGAAATGCCAAAATGCCTGAAGTCCAGTGTCAAGTACCCACAGTCAGTGATGGTCTGGGGTGCCATGTCAGCTGCTGGTGTTGTTCCACTGTGTTTTATCAAGGGCAGGGTCAATGCAGCTAGCTATCAGGAGATTTTGGAGCACTTCATGCTTCCATCTGCTGAAAAGCTTTGTGGAGCTGATTTCATTTTTCAGCACGACCTGGCACCTGCTCACAGTGCCAAAACCACTGGTAAATGGTTTACTGACCATGGTATTACAGTGCTCAATTGGCCTGCCAACTCTCCTGACCTGAACCCCATAGAGAATCTGTGGGATATTGTGAAGAGAAAGTTGAGAGACGCAAGACCCCACACTCTGGATGAGCTTAAGGCCGCTATCGAAGCATCCTGGGCCTCCATAACACCTGAGCAGTGCCACAGGCTGATTGCCTCCATGCCACGCCGCATTGAAGCAGTCATTTCTGCAAAAGGATTCCCGACCAAGTATTGCGTGCATAACTGAACATAATTATTTGAAGGTTGACTTTTTTTTGTTTTAAAAACACTTTTTTTTTTATTGGTCGGATGAAATATGCTAATTTTTTGAGATAGGAAATTTGGGTTTTCATGAGCTGTATGCCAAAATCATCAATATTAAAACAATAAAAGGCTTGAACTACTTCAGTTGTGTGTATTTGAATCTAAAATATATGAGAGTCTAATGTTTATCAGTACATTACAGAAAATAATGAACTTTATCGCAATATGCTAATTTTTTGAGAAGATCCTGTAGTTATACTATTGTTATTGGAGAGGAGGCAAAACTATAGGCAATCCAAGTGAAAATAACAAACTATCAAAATAACAAAATAATATTGCTAGTTTTAAAAACTTTATTAAATATCTGTAGTAATCTAAAAACACATTTGGTTAAAATATCATGAGATGGCCATCCCACCACACACGGGTCCACCCAACACACTCACACACTGGCCAGATAAACATGCACTACCACAGGGAAATCCTGTGGTATGCTATGGAAAACCACTCCAAGATGTTTTATATCCACATTGCTTTTATAGTTACCTGTCCAGACGGCTGATTCGGCTTCTTCTTTCTCCATCACGGTGGTGATGTGATCCCGACATGTCTTCTCAGTTCCGATCACATGATATGAGGTGATCGGGATCCAGGAGACTGTGAGCATTACAGCGCCACCCTGTGGAGGAAGATGTGTGAAGGAAGAGTATCTTTCAGTACCCTTTTTCCACCAGAGTGGTGGTGGTGTAACGCTGACACGGTCTCCTGGATCCTGATCACATGTCATATGATGTGATCGGGACCCAGAAGACATGTCAGCAGTTCAGAGTTACTGGTGGAAGAAGCTGTCCAGAACAGGTTAGTATAACTGCTGCCTGCTGCCAACGGGATATGCCAGCAGAGGTTTAGAACCCACCAGCAGCTTTCAACATTTTTGTTTGAAGCTGCTAATGAGTTAAGCCAAGTTACTTGCTATCCTGGGTATTACTGTACATGGCTCACCATGTGTCTGGCAGTGTGATGAGGTATATCTGGCAATCTACCTTCCGACACTCCCAGGCGAGACACACCCAGAGGAGCGTCTGCTGTGCGCTGCCTGCCGGGGTAAAGTACACGGGGAAGCGCTTACCTGTTCTTCTCGTTCCTTTTCTTCTTCTTTTTTTTTAAAGACTTAATTGGAATTCCTGACATTTATACAGCTACGCTGAATTGATTTTTTTCGACTTTTTACTTTTACTAGTTATGTGCTGAGATGGACAGAGGTGTGTACACACGCTAGAGTTTTGTCTGAAGCAATCTTACATGATTGATTCATGCAAAGATCTGCTAGAAGCAAGGCTGTGGAGTGGGTACAAAAATCATCCGACTCCAACTCTGACTCTTCAGTGTATAAAACCACAGACTCAGACTCCAAGTACCCTAAATGGCTCTGACTCTTTAGTTAAAGGGGAACTGAAGAGAGAGGTATATGGAGGCTGTCATGTTTATTTCCTTTTAATCAATACCAGTTGCCTGGCAGCCCTGCTGGTCTATTTCTCTGCAGTAGTATCTGATTAAAACCAGAAACAAGCATGCAGCTAGTCTTGTCAGATCAGACTTCTAAGTCTGAACCACTGAAACACCTGATCTGCTGCATGCTTGTTCAGGGGCTATGGCTAATAGTATTTAGAGGCAGAGGATCAGCAGGGCTGCCAGGCAACTGGTATTGATTAAAAGGAAATAAACATGACAGCCTCCATATACCTCTCTCTTCAGTTCCCCTTTAAATACTTAACAGGGCTGTGGATTTGGGACAAAAATCATCCGCCTCAGACTCCTCAGTTTATGAAACCACCGACTTCGGGAACCCAAAATGACTCCGACTCCACCGCCCTGGCAGATAGAGCCCTGGCTGGGATTCGAAGGCGAGAGTGCTAAGCTCTATTACGCCACTGTGCTTTCCATGGATGGCCTGCTCTGCAGATTGGGGGTGAACTGTCACCTGAAATGGTCTGTCATGATTACTTCAGGTAATTATACCACCTGTGTGCTGCTTTAAAGTTAACCTCAAGTGGCTTAAAAAATGTACACTTAGCTAAGAAGCAGGGCTGTGGAGTCGGTACAAAAATCCTCCGACTCCTCAGTTTATGAAACCACGACTCCAACTCCGACTCCGGGTAACCAAAATGGCCCCGACTCCGACTCTTTAGTCTAATATTTAACTGGGGTGTAGATTTTGTACAAAAATCACCCGACTCCGACTCCTCAGTTTATGAAGCTATGACTCCGACTCCAACTCCTCGACTTCAACTCCGACTCCACAGCCCTGCTAATAAGGGGGAAGGCTCTTTTTTTCTATAGAGCCTTCCTGGTCCTCAGTCTGTCCCCTCTTTCCACTTATATACCCTGGCTAAGTTGTTTGTCCAGCTCGGATGAATATCTCTTTCGGACGACTTGTGCAGACTTTGGATGTACTCTCTTCCAGGGCTGTGGAGTCATAGTCAAGGAGTCGGAGCAATTTTGGGTACCTGGAGTTGGAGTAGGAGGTTTCAATAAACTGAGGAGTCGGAGTCGGATGATTTTTGAACCAAATCCCATAGCCTTTGTAAAAATTAGACTAAGGAGTTGGAGCAATTTTGGATACCCTGAGTTGGTTGTTTCATAAACTAAGGAGGCGGATGATTTTTGTACCGACACCACGGCCCTGCTCGCTTCCTCGAGTATGTCTGAAAAGGTATGTAGTCTGAAAAGGGATGGCCTCGGGAGTCCAAAAGGCGCAAATTTTGAATGGCGTACAATGGTTGAATTAGAGTTTGGGGAGAGGACCCGGAATGGGATCCAGCGCACAAATTACTCTGAGCGCTGCTATAGCCATAATTCACTTTACGGCCTATGGAGGCGCCCACCTTTTTACCTGTCTCGGCCCCCCAGTCCGCCGCCGGTTTCGAGCGCTAACGAGCACCCTGCCAATGCACGAGAGGCGGTTAATTCACCACATTCAGCTGCCCGTATGAGAGTCCTATATCTAGCGAAAAAGGTGGGGTGAGAAAAGATTCCAAAAGTGTTCATTTGTGCAGACTTGTGAACCAATGAGATAGATTGAGAGAGGAGAGCATTCTGGGTATTCATTTTATATAACAAGCCTTATTCTGTTGCTGTGATTTGCTGAAGTAGTAGACTGAATTTGAGAGAGAGTATTCAATGGTGGTCCATTCTAAATTGGCTCTTGTAGACATCTGGAGTGGGATGTTTTTGGGGCATTTTCAGCATGTCTAAATCTAAACTTATGTTTTTATATGTCCGTTTTTAGTTTTTCTTTTTCTTTCTTGTGTTGACGTAGATTTATAGTTGTTTTTAGGGAACTTTGTTTTAAGTAACATCCTCTTTCTCTTGAACTATGAATAAGTAATCAGATTACACACAAAAAATGCCAAAGGAGAATAAGTTGCATAATAATTACTCTGGATGTTCGCCGATAGTGCACTGGCATGGTCTTTAAAAGTAGGTGAGGCTGTAAATTTCACTAAAGCAGCCCATACACTCAGCCGATTTTCTGGCCGACCGATCGATCGATCAATCGATTGCAAATCGGTTGGCCAATCGACCGATCGGCCGATTTCGATGGATTTCCATCGAACTTGCAGGGTGGAAAATTTAGGTCGATCTGATGAGATTGCTTATCAGTTTGCATTGGCCTTAATGGAAATCTGATGGCAAAAAAATGCCATCAGATCGAATTTCAATAGATTTCAAACTGAAATCTATTGGAATTCTATCCTGGTAAAAAATGTTCTAAAAACGCATCAGATAGATCATCAGATGCATTTCTTATCTATCTGCTGCCAATCTGACGAGTGTATGGGCACCTTAACTCCTATTACACTGCCACTCATAGTGTGCTCATGATTACTCTGATTTCCCCCCCCTCCCCTCACGATGGGGGAAAATGGAAGGAACCCCTGCAGAGTCCTCAAGGAACCCTGGTTGGGAAAGCCTGGATTAAGGGCTCTGACACAGGAGACCTAGGTTTGATTCTCGGCTCTTGCAGTTAAGTAATCCAGCACCTATTCAGTGAGGAGACCTTGGGCAAGACTCCCTAACACTGCTACGGCCTATAGAGCGCGCCCCAGTGGCTGTAGCTTAAGTGCCTTGAGTCTGCCAGGAGAAAAGCACGATTATAAATGCTTTGTGTCCTGTCTATATAATGTGAAGCTTTCGATTGATTTCTGCGATGATGGCGGCATCACGGGGTCGGTAATGAGGCAGGGCCCCGTTGGGTAACATTCACACAGCCTGTATCACCGGCAGCCAATCCCTACGAGGGGCTCCTAGTGGAGTGAGAGTGACATGGGCGGCACTAAGCTGAAGTGAAGTCAGAAGACATGCCAGAACTATATGATTGTTACACCTCAGGCAACAGAGACTTATGCATGACTGACCATTACCAAATCCCAGAGTTCCTGCCTGCAGAGCAGTGTGTGTCTAATACGTGCGCGTATGTATATGTGAAATGTATGGACAGTCTCCCAGTTTCTCTACCTTCACCCCCACCCCCCACTCACTGAATAAGGTAATTGGAGCATAATTCAGAAAGAACTGAACTCCGCTAAAGCAACATCTGCTGCTACTCAGATTGTTCTTTTGCAAAGGAAAATCAACAACATTTGGAGCAAAAATATAATATAAGACATTATGTTCGTGAAACACGGGTATGTGAAATGTATGGACAATCTCCCAGTTTCTCTACCTTCTCTCCCCCCCCCTTCCCTTCACTCACTGAATAAGGTAATTGGATCATAAGTAAGAAAAAACAACTGAACCCAGCCAAAGCGACATTTTCTGAACTTGGTTTTTTGTGAAGGAAAACCTGAAGTGAGAGGAATATTGAGGCTACCATATATTTATTTTCTGGGAAATACTATTGGTTACAAAGCTTAATGCACAAATTTTCATTAAAAAGTTGTCCGACCTCATCGTTCTGTAGCTAAAGAGCTGTGGGCCCTAGTGATTGTTTTACTTGGGGCCCTTTCAAGGCATACATTTGAAAAAGGCGCCTGTTTAAAATGGCACAGGATAGCGGTAGTGGACATACAAGGTAGATTTCTCTGTTTTCCTTCTGTCCTGTTCAAGAGTTCAGGTCAGCTTTAAAGATGTGACTCAGATGCCGCTGAAGACAAAGGACCAGCATTAATATTCAGGCAGCCGGCATTTTATAAAGGAAATTTAATGACGTCCTTGTATCCCCATCGCTTTACTTTTCCTTTTTAATGGAATCTTTCAGTTGCAGTCTTTAATGTTTGATTACCAGTTACGGTCTAGACCTATAAACGGTTTTACAGCAGTCCTGAGGTGACGTTACCTCAGGAATGGAAGAAGAATGGCTGCAGTTTGTGTCGGCTTGGTCCTGAAAGCATCGCATGAGCGTGTTATTTAGTGTGGGCATGCAGGTTGTAGGAGATCAGCCTGAGAGGATTGTCAATGTTAAGGGAAAGCGTTATAACCCTGAAGCCAAACGACTGACTCTGTGGAACGACTTCTGTCCCTGTTTGAGTGCAATTACCCTGTTTGGCTGGAAATGTGCTGCTGTAAGTTTACTCAGAGGCAGAACATGTACCTTTTCAATTGAGCATTTCAGTGGAACGGTGGTTAAACATGAAGTAGATAAAGTAAATACTGGCAGCACTTCTTGTCAATAATTCTTCCTACTGGATAATCTGGCACTGGTTAATGAGGTAGCGGAAATTGTGCTGACATCAGACCCCTTCCATTGTTAGAAACATAAACTGTCTAATGCTGGATACACACCATGCGTTTCCGCGTTTGATGCGCCCGTCGATACGCATCGATTTGATTATTTCCGACATGTCCGATTTCAAGCTTCGATGGATCGTTAGGTCGATTTGCCATACTTGGCAATCGACCTAAAAATCATCGAAATGCGTTTGGAAATGCTCGGAAATAATCGAATCGACACGTATCGACGGACGCATTCGACACGGAAACGCATGGTGTGTATCCAGCATAAAACCATTATACAGTATAATCCTGTTATAGTAAACTCTATCGTAAACATACAGGGTATAGTAAACTAAATCAGTGTTCTTCCCAGAATTTTTTTCAGCTGGGTGGCATAAAAAAGTAGCCGGGTGGGGCGAGATGAGGGAATGCAAGGCCGACGCTTCTCTGCACAATTCTGCTTATAGCATAGGAGGAGGTGAGCCGATGACAGCCGGGTGCTCACCAAAACTAGCCGAGTGGAGCACCCAGCTAAAAGAGCATGGGGAGAACTCAGTGGGGTAGATTTATCAACGCAAATACCGACAGTTTTCTCTTCTTAATCTGTTCTAAACAGCAGGGAGAACAGTTCTGCATGATAAGAATCTTCTTAAGGGCTCATTTCCACTATCGCAAATTCGCATGCGTTTTTCGCATGCAAATTCGCATAGCAATACAAGTGAATGGGACTGTTTCCACTTGTCAGGATTCCTTTGCGTTTTTCTGTGCAGAAAAAATTCGCATGGCAGAGCCATCAGAATTCGCATGCCGCATACCGCTATGCGAATCGCATACAATATATTTAATAGGAAATTCGCATGAGGTTTGGGTATGCGAATTTTCATGCGAATTTTCATGCGAATTTTCATGCGAATTCGCATAGAAACAATGGAAAAGCACACCAGCACTGCCATGGTTAAATTTGCATGCATCATCATCCATGCGAATTCGTGTGTGAATTCGCATGAAAATTCGCATGGACCCGCATGCGAATTTCCCATCCGCATGCGAATTTTTTCCGCGGCGATTCGCACCGCACAAGTGGAAATGCAGCCTCAATCCTAGGTAATAGTGGCAATTTAGCATGAATTTCTAGAGATGCACTACAGTTAAAGAGGATCTGTAACATCAAAAGATCCCCTGGGGGGTACTCACCTCGGGTGGGGGAAGCCTCCGGATCCTAATGAGGCTTCCCACGCCGTCCTCTGTCCCACGGGGGTCTCGCTGCAGCCCTCCGTACAAGATGAAGTCATTATTTACCTTCCCGGCTCTTGCGCAGGCGCTCTGACGGCTGTCGGCTCCGAACTACACGGAAATACCCGATCGCCGTCGGGTCTGCTCTACTGCGCAGGCGCAAGTTTCTGGCGCCTGCACAGTAGAGCGGACCCGACTGAGATCGGGTATTTCCGTGTAGTTCGGAGCGGAAAGCAGCCACAGCGCCCCCGCTGGAGCCAGCAAAGGTAAATATTGATTTTACAGTCAGGCCTGTCGCCGGCTGTTCGGAGGGCTGCAGCGAGACCCCCGTGGGACAGAGGACGGCGTGGGAAGCCTCATTAGGATCCCGAGGCTTCCCCCACCCGAGGTGAGTACCCCCCCAGGGGATCTTTTTGAGGTTACAGAGTCTCTTTAAGAAAAGGGCAAATCCATCCCTAAACTGGCTCAGATTAAGAAGTGCTTGATAGCAGTTCTAAAGATGTAGAACTACAGGATAGACATGATTGCAGAGTGCAGGCTATACATGATTTGTGATGTGCTCCTCCCCCCTGCTGAATTCCTCCTCAGAGCCTGCTGCTATCTATACAGCAGGTGTGTTGGTTACCTCAGCAACAGCAATTCCCCTCACACACTGCACTGTCTGAGAGACCTTCCTAGCGCCTCCTATTTTACAACAGTTTTAGGTGGAATCTGCACTATCTAATGGTATCTTAAGATGCCTGAGAGAGTTCTGCATGGATTTCTAAAAACGTACCAATATTTTATCTGACACTCTTGATAAATCTAGCCCTGTAAATGTCCAGGTCCCGGCCAAGCCCCATTATAAGTTTATGGGAATATAAGTTTATTATAAGTTTATGGGAATAGAATGTCTGTTATAGTGAACAGTTTTTTTGACCCCTGTAGTATACTTATTATGTCCTTAACTTGTAATATTCACACTGTCTGTCCTTGTATTGTTTTTGTTTGTGTTTGTTAAGCAACTGCCAAGACAAATTCCTTGTAGGTGCAAACTTACTTGGCGAAAATAAATTGATTCTGATTCTCTATCTATAGTGCAAAGTGGGCGGCAACATGCGTCCTAGTCAGTCAGAGGCCCATGGTTGGTGGGCAGGCTGGCAGTCACTTGAAGCTTGCTCTCTATCTGCACACTAGTGCTGTTAGCTACAGGTACATAGCTACTTGTAATCGAAATATCATTTAGATAGTGCTGCCCATGGCAGGGGGGTTAAATTACTAATGCCGCCACCTATAGCAGATGCGTTCCACTCGCAGATTTGAAGGAGGAAGTGGTTACAAGGACCGCAAGTGGAACGCTATAGGCGGCATAGGTAAGTTAACCACTACCTGCCGCGGGCAGTGCTATCTACTTTACTTTTTGTTTACTTTTGTAAATCCTGTCGGAAATTGACCCGTTAGTCCGATTGACCCATTGATCTGACGTGAAATTGCACACACATGCAATTTTCCTTCAGATAAATGGGTCGAATCGATTATTTCCAACAGCTATGTAAAACAATCAGAAATAATCGATTCGACTCTTCTATCTGAAGAGAAATTGCATGATGTGTACTAGGCATTAATGCTGGGAACACACAATGTCATTTCCTGTCCGATCGGTTAATCTGACAGGAAGTTGTATCGTGTGTGCATGTCCAAACTGTTCACGATCACTAAAGGGATCGATTTTCCAATTATAACGTCGCAAAATGGATGCTTTTATCGATCAGACAGGTCAGAAATAATCTTCCCGATTCCTGTCATGTGTTTTCAGCATAAGGTATGAGTTTCGGTAGCTACCACTGAAACAGCCTTCTAGCTAGCTGCAAGCCTCCAATTATAGGATTGTAGACCGGTGCAAATATTTGCTGCCTAACTTTGCATTGACTCCCTGTGTGCTGCCTGCTGGTAAAGGAGAGGGAATTGTAAAC
This sequence comes from Hyperolius riggenbachi, assembly GCF_040937935.1. Classification (NCBI taxonomy): domain Eukaryota; kingdom Metazoa; phylum Chordata; class Amphibia; order Anura; family Hyperoliidae; genus Hyperolius; species Hyperolius riggenbachi. Next base: position 258,964,307 of record NC_090654.1, on the reverse strand, counting down.
CAGAACTGTCACCCAGCTGCTACATATTCTATTTACTGATGTGTTTCCCTGTACTACTTTGTTGTTTACCTTTGAGCTACTCCTCCTGAGCTTATCACTGACCTGCCAGATAAGCTGGTTTGCTTTTGTTGGAAAACTACCTGAATCTCAGCCAGTGTCATTATGTGCTTGTCATGCCTCGGGGTTGATTCACAGTTGGTGCTTTTCAGGGCTTTGCTGAAAGCTTGCAATCAGCAAAGCGCTGCTGCTACTGTATCCCTATGGATACATTCTCAATGCGGCGTTTGCTATCAATCGCAAAAACTCGTTATAGCTGTCCCTACAGTACAACCACACTGCCTATCGGCCTGCGATCCACTCTACGATTGACATCACCAAGAACCACTATTGCGGATCGCATAATGTTGAAAGCTGTGCTGCTGGAAAACACTATTTTTGTCTATTCAACAGACAGGGCAAAATTTTTTCATTGTGTGTGGCCAACTTAAAGCGGACCTGAACCCAGAACGTCCTCTCGGCTCTAAAAGATACACAACAGCATAATAACCTTTAAACAAAAAACATTTCTTGGTTACACCTGATACAAATCCTAAATTAAATCTGGGAGCTGTACAAATGTAAAGAAAAAACCACAGGGACACCAACAGCCCTTATAGTGTATTATCTTAGGATAAATGGTCAAACGAAAGAGTAATACTGCTCACAAGAGTAGGTGGCTTAAAGAGGCATCCACTCAGTCGCGCATGTGGGGAAGTCCCGTCCCCACTCGGTCTTTTCCTAGGGTCGGTCGCCGCTCCTCGAAAAATTCTTCACTCCAAAAGTGTTGTGAAGGCCCCACGTAGTGGGGTGTTAAACCAGGTTGTGGAAACGGTAGGAGGCGCCTTTGTGTTTGGATATACTTTCAAGGTATATCGATATATAAATATATATCTGTATAACGATGTTCGCCTACCTTATATAGGGAGACTTGCAATTTTGTAAAAGATATAATTATTTTATTGGTAACAAGCACTTCAGACAACGCGTTTCGCGGCTCAAACTGCTTCCTCAGGTCAAGTAGGGTGCGGTATAGTCTTAAGGTTACAAATGTCGCCTCTGTCAGACAGAAGGGCGCCTCCTACTGTTTCCACATCCTACATTAAATCTGCACTGTTTCTACTTTCTGAATCATGGAAGCAGACTTCAAGGACAACTGAAGAGAGAGGTATACGGAGGCTGCCATGTTTACTTCCTTTTAAGCAATACCAGTTGCCTGGTAGCCCTGCTGACCCTCTGCCTATAATACTTTTAGCCACGGACCCTGAACAAGCAAGCAGCAGATCAGGTGTTTCACATAGTCAGATCTGACAGATTAGCTGTGTGCAGGTTTCTGGTGTTATTCAGACACTACTGCAGCCAAACAAATTGTAACGTGGCTTAGCGCACTGCAATGCACCACCTATAGCCATGTTTACAATGTGGCGGGTGTTTTGCGGTATAATGGTGTGCTGTAAAATGCACCTGTTAAAGGGGCACTTAAGCCAGAAAAATAAGTTTTACTCACCTGGGGCTTCTACCAGCCCCCTGCAGCCATCCTGTGCCCTCGCAGCCACTCACTAATCCTCTGGTGCCCCGCTGCTAGCTAGTTTCGTTTTTGCCGACAGGCGTTGCCACATATCTATGCATTGGTAACGTCGTATTTTTGTACGCGTTGCGGCCCGCAATAGCGCTAATTGCCGTCGGGAGTGCGGAGAAAGCTACACGTGGCCGGGCCTGTCGGCAGCGGGGGACCAGAGGATTAGTGAGTGGCTGCGAGGGCACAGGACTGCTGCAGGGGGCTGGTAGTAAAACTTTTTTTTTCCTAGCTTAAGTGTCCCTTTTAACAGTGACTATGAAGCATACTTTTCAATGATTGTGTACTGGGCCAGATTTACCATAAGGCACTGTAGGCATGTGCCTACAGGTGCCTGATGGAAAGGCGCCTCCCTCCCTTCTTCCCTATGCAGAGTCCTGATGAGTGTAAATGAGAGCTTGCCTGGCTCTCAGCATTCCACTGATGAGATCTCCCTTCAGTCAGGGACACCTCTAGCTACTTAATACTGAGGTTCCTCTAGCTACCTAATACTTGGGGGCATCTCTAGCTAGTTGATATTTCATACTTCTGGCTACCGAAATACTAAGGGGCACCTGTAGTTACCTATGACAGGTAAGGGAGAAGGGACAGTCAGTAAACTTGTCGTGCAGTTTTGAGGGGCTTTGTAGGTTCGTGGAGGGTGAAGTCTAGGGCACCAGGACATTTGTGCCTATAGGCTTCTATGAGGTAAATCGGGGCCTGATTGTATACTTCATTGTATGGGAAGCAACACATGGATAACATGCAGCACGTGTTTCCCATTCAGTTGCGTTCCTGCTGTCACAGTGGACACAGCTCAGCTGCCACCGTGAACCTGGCCTCAAGCTTACCTGTCAGCAGATCATTAGGGTAAAGATCAATACCATACTTGAGAGGAGTGGCTGTAGCAATGCAGAACGTGTTATTCTTCTAGCGATACAGTAAAGGCCCATAGAGAGGAGGCCAGATGTGGAAACACAGACCACCAGCACGGCCACCCTGTACACTTTTGGGAGGACAGCCTGTGGATGATCCAGAGACTTCCCTCTACCAACATAAGTTTACCTTTCCCTATGCTAAACTGGAGGCTGACCTATATCTATTTCCTTTTAAACAATGCACATTGCCTGGCTGTCCTGCCGATCCGCTGCCTCCAATACTTGAAGCCAAAGCTCCTAAACAAGCATGCAGATGAGGTGTTTGACTAAAGTCTGAATGGATTACCCCATGCTTGTTTCAGATGTGTGATTCAGACTCTACTGCAGCTAAAGAGATCAGCAGGATGCCAGGCCTCCTTATTGCTCTCAGTTCGGGTGTACTTAAAGGTGGCCATATATCAGGCGACTTGGGACTAATCGACCATCCGATCCGATTATTATAATCGAATCGGATGAAAATTAGTGCAGCCAAGAGCATGTCTGGCCGAGGATGCAACCAATTTTAGGCCCAAATTGATCACCTGTATCGATCAGACATGCTGCAAGATGGCGGGCTGACATGCTCGATCACATGCGTAGTGGTAACGGTAATTGCGATTGACAAACACGGCGGAAACCACTGGCCACTGCCCCCCTAATGTTATATGTGAACCTGAATGTGTGACATCCGCAGGTCTGTGGACCTGAATTCTTGCACAGGACAGAAGGAAAACAGAGAAATTCACCCTGTATGTATTTGGAGAGTTTAGCCTGTGTAATTCTAAAACCACTCATTTGTGTCTAATCACAAGTTGTAATTTGATCTCCCCCCTTGTGTCACATGACTGCCATGGCAGATAAGGCCATTTGAAAGCACAGGCTGTAAACAATATGTCTGCTTCCATGAATCAGGAAGTAGAAACAGTGCAGATTTATTTTAGGATTTATATCAGCTGTAACAAAGAAACGTGTTTTCTTTAACAGTGGTTATGCTGTTGTGTATGTTTTAGAGCAGAGAGGAAGTTGAGTTCATGTCCGCTTTGAAGGGATTTTCCTAGCAATTAAAATGACAGTGAGTAGCTGGCCTACCCCCTTCATATTGTATTCAAACCCTGCTGCCAGACTGTTAACTAACCAACCTCGTCACTGCCACACAAAACCTATCTTGCACTCCCTTCACTGGCTATCTATAAAGTGGAGAATCCTATTCAAGATTTGCCTACTGACATTTAAATTACTGCATGATCTGGGCCCTGGATACATGAAAGAAATATTGCAGCTGCGTAGCAATCCCTGCAATCTCAGATCCTTAGGTTCTAATAATCCAGAGTCCACCTGAAAACTTTTGGTCCCAGAGCCTTGTCATGCTGCTCCCACATTATGGAACTCCTTACCTCAGCAGATCAGGACAGCTCCATCTCTGGACGTGTTTAACGGGACTCAGAGATGAAAAATTAAAACTATTTTATATACGCACCTGGGGCTTCCTCCAGCCCCATCTGCTCAGATTGCTCCCACGCTGTTCGCTGCCTGCAGCTTCGGGAACCGGTTCCCGTCATCGATAGCAGTCGCGGCCAGCTACGCAGGAGAAGTGCGCCCTCTACATATCTCTCAAGCGGCTGCTGGAGAGATATGCAAACAACGCACTTCTCTTACGTTCGATTGGCTCTGACTGACGTGCAGAGACCCTTTTCCCGAAGCTGCTGGCAGCAGAGGACGGCGGCGTGGGAGTGATTGGAGCGGATGGGGCTGGAGGAAGCCCCAGGTATGTATAAAATCGTTTTAATTTTTCATCTCTGGTACACTTTAAATCCAGACTGAAAACCCATTTGTTCAGTCAGGCATGTGCAGAAATATAATTTTGTTGTTAATACTTCATCCTACTACCAATTACTGAATGAGAGAGCCTAAGCGCTTTGAGTCCTATGGGAGAATAGCGCTATAGAAATGTTATAGTTATAGCTGAATAAAGCTAATGTGTGTGTGGTAGAGGCTCAGCTGTTTCTTGGCAGTGTTGCATGACAGGTCACCTTTCCTGCAGACTGACTGCTGGGTGGGAACTGTTGAGTCATCGGTGGTAACCTTCATTTGATGAATGTTTGTTGTGGCGCAGAAAACGCACACGTGGAATGTGAATGTCGTGTGGAGACTGTGATGGGGGGTGCAGGGAGGGTTGCCAGCTACGCCCGTTCATTGACTTTCTTGTCTGCCTCAGAAGGTATTTCCAGGGGAAGGGCTGGGCAAGCCGTGGCCTGCTGCACTCACTGATGGTTCCTCGTTAACACGGTTCCTTTCATCGCAAGGTGCATCACCTTAACTTGCACCCGTCTGCTATACATCAGCTTTCCAGTAATCTAGACCCTGCATCATGGATGAGGAGACCTGATGGGGCTTTCACTTTTTCAGCTTGGATTTTTGTTTGAAACATTTCCAGTCTTCTGCTCGGCACTCTACAGCTAGACAAGCGTGGAATAATGTTTTGAGTATTTAAAGCAAACCTGAACTGACAATTAAAAGTCAGAATAAACATACGCATGTCATACTTACCTCTCATGTAGTCTTCTCATCAATCTTTCTCCTCTCCTGAGTCCCATTTGTCCACTGTGATCGATGGGGTTCTCCGTCCTCCATTTTGAAAATGGCCATTACCTCTTAACAGCTTCCTGGTCAGCACACTGTTAAACTGTAATATCGCTCACTTGAGCCATAGGGAAACATGGGCATTACCTTGCTCATCAGTTTATGGACATTGCCTTGCTTTCCTGTACATATCCTCCTTTCCTGTATCCTCCACACCACCTTTTCTACCTAGGGAGCCCACAGGTGGCTGGTGGAAGGTAAGTATAAATCCTTTTGATGTCAATGTCTCAGGTACACTTCATCATTCCATGGGTGTGGTACACAGCCATGTGGTGTTGAGCAGGCACCGCTCCTGCCCTTGTCCCCCCTACTGCTAAAGTTACGCACACATGTTACAATTAAAATTTTGGGCAACGGATAATGAACAACCCTTTGCCCAAGTATCAGTTGAATATCCTAAGTGCAAATGACAGCTTAATGGAACGATATCAGACAGATCCATAACGTTGCTAGGGCAATATGAATGAATGACTGACTGCTTTGGCAGATCGTTCATTATCCACAGTGTGTAGTGTACACAGCTAGTTAGACTTTTAAACCATGTTTATGCAAAGTTTACTGCACTCTCGTCTGTAGTCTGTTTCTGTAACATCACTTTGAGACTTTCACAGTGGGGCCCTGGATTGATCACTGTATGAATAGAGTAAAGGTGCCCATACACTCGTCAGATTGGCAGCAGATAGATAAGAAATGCATCTGATGATCTATCATGTGTTTTTAGAACATTTTTTACCAGGATAGAATTCCAATAGATTTCAGTTTGAAATCTATTGAAATTCGATCTGATGGCATTTTTTTGCCATCAGATTTCCATTAAGGCCAATGCAAACTGATAAGCAATCTCATCAGATCTACCTAAATTTTCCACCCTGCCAGTTCGATGGAAATCCAATCGAAATCGGCCATCGATCGGTCGATTGGCCAACCGATTTGCAAACGATGGATCGATCGGTCGGCCAGAAAATCGGCTGAGTGTATGGGCCCCTTTAGGTGTTCCGTAAGCGGAGGACAATTTGTGGCTAGTCTCGTGGTGATGCTACAAGCTTTTCGGCTTTGAAGGGGCCCTGAACTCTTGCACAGGACAGGAGGAAAACCTAGAGAAATGCGCCCTGTATCTATTAAGAGAGTTTAGCCTGTCTAATTTCCCATCATTTGTGTCTAATCACAAGTTGTAATCTGATCTCTCCCGTGTCAGCTGACTGCCACGGCAGATGAGCTCATTTGAAAGCACTGGATGTTAACAATATGTCTGCTTCCATTAAAGCAAGAAGTAGGCACACTGCAGATTTATTGCTGTATTTGTATCAGCTGTAACAAAAAATTGTTTTTCTTTAATGGTTATTATGCTGTTGGCTGTCTTTTAGAGCAGAGAGGAAGTTCTGAGTTCAGGTCCGCTTTAATATAGTGGCAGTTTTATTGGCCTGAGGAAGTGTGTACCCACGAAACGCATTGCCTGTGGAAATAAAATTACTTTTACTCATCCCGCTTAGTTTCATTGGAGAGGTAAGCCACCTCCTTTTTCCCCCCCTTTTAGTGTGCTTTTTAATGAAGTTTTATCCATCGTGGGCGCCTCTTCACCCCTGTTGTTCCTGTCTTTGGCATCTCTCCCAGTGTGGGACGGTGTAAGGTTCTTCTGGGATGATGCTTCTGCGCTCGGTGTTGGTGCCCGGTAACCTGTTGTGTGATGACTGACCGATAAGCCAGAAGGATGCATGTGCTAAACCAAGAATAACCTGGCTAATAATAGCAGTCCTTTCCTGTGCACAGGGTGGCCTTGCAGTGATTAGCAGTGCTGTGCTTAGGTTGCGGCTATTACTAAGACAGGGTTAGTGGTTTATATGGGCAGTATGTAGGTGAGCTAAGTAAGCAAATGTGAACCCTTTCGTTTACTGTGCTAGTGTTAGAAATGAAAAACTGACATTAAATAAGTGTCCCTTAGTTTTATCAGCGAGTAACTTTCATTGCCAGTTTGCATTGTCTTATAAACTGCTTTGGAAAATGACTAAAAACCAATATCATGCCAATAAAACTGCGGTACTGAATTTAGATGGTCATTTGCACATCTCCTGCTGTGTTTGCACCGTGCGTATTCCCTTGGCGAGAGTCTAACTTTTCTGTTGTTGTTAAGGCGGCACATATTAGGCGACTTGGCAACCGATCCAACATCTGATTCGATTTTTATTATCGAATCTGATGAAAATAGGTACTGCCAAGTGCGTGCCTGATCGATGATGTGGCCAGGGCTGTGGAGTCGGAGCAATTTTGGGTACTTGGAGTTGTTGAATTTATAAACTGAGGAGTCGGGAGTCGGATGATTTTTGTACAAAATCCACAGCCCCACAGAGGTTTAGGGCTGACTTGCTAGATTGGGTGTGTGGCGGGAACCGCGAGCTATATCGGGCCGAGCGACGAAACACCGATGCTTTTCCCCCAGTGTATAAATCCGCCACTTCCGAATCCACCACTTTTCCACTATCCCGCAAATGCCGAATCCACCACTTTTCCATTAGCCCGCAAATGCGCCATGCCATGGGGCATATGGAAGAGAGGCACATGAGCCCTGCGACACAGGGCAAGTAATGTATAAATGCACACATGTACATTTATACACTTATAATGCTGAAATCGATTGAAATCAGCTTGCGGTGTATTGGCAACTGACAGATCTCCTCTGATCAGATCCAATCAGAGAGAGATCCGTCTCTTAGTCGATCTGCCCATACATTGTTCTTTAGGGGCCAGAGGTGGCTAAATGGGTGAGTCGTGTCCTGTGCCCCTCACCTTGCTGCATCCTGCATATTTAAAGGTTCTGTGCCGAAGCGGAACGCAGCTCCTCTCTACTGATCATGGGGGTCTTTTAATTATGTTGCCCGTAAGAGATTGGTACACGGTCCCCTTGGGTGATGATGCTGGGCCGGCCTGTACAGACACGTGTCAGCTGTGTAGCTGATGACCTGTTCTGTTGCTATGCGCCCCCCACATGGCAACAGAACAAGTCCTCAGTTCCACAGCTGACACATGTCAGTACAGGCCGAGAGATGGACATGGGAGATGGACTACGGTGACATCACACGGCGGAGTGGCATGCGCAAAGGAGTTGGCCGTTGCTTGGCCAAGTTAATCTGCCAGACAGATCATTTGTGAAGCGCTGAGCGGGGGCTACTGTACACACACTTGGTTATCAGCTGAGAGGGTCGTTATTGGCTTTCTCAGCCGGCTTTAGTCAAACGTGTGTACGAGCCTGAATACTTTTAGCCATAGCCCCTGAACAAGCATGCAGCAGATCAGGTGCCATGAGTGAAGTCTGACTGGATTAGCCTCGTGTTTGTTTCTGGTGCGATTCCGACACTATTGCAGCCAAAGAGATCAGCAGGACAGCCAGGCAACTGGTATTGTTTAAAAGGAAATAAATATGGCAGCCTCCGTATACCGCTTACTTCAGGTTCCTTTAATTGGTCCATTTCCAAACTGTATTTGTTTTCATGAAATTGGCAAGCAGTGCATTGAACAATTATTAGCATCTTTTTTATAGGCCATCCCTAACTTGAGGGTATAGATAACCTGTTCCTCCTGTTCAGTGCCCAGTCTAGTGACGCTTGAAGTTCTCTTTGCATCAAAAGTTTATACTCGCAGTATAAAAACTTTTGTCCAGTGCTCAGCAGTGTCAGAAGCCATGCCTGTATCTAGGCGAGACAGTGACTAGCAGCGTCACCATAGCGGCCTGTATCTAGGTGAGACAGTGACCAGCAGCGTCACCATGGCGGCCAGTATCTAGGTGAGACAGTGACCAGCAGCGTCACCATGGCGGCCAGTATCTAGGTGAGACAGTGACCAGCAGCGTCACCATGGCGGCCTGTATCTAGGTGAGACAGTGGCCAGCAGCGTCACCATGGCAGCCTGAATCTAGGTGAGACAGTGACCAGCAGCGTCACCATGGCGGCCTGTATCTAGGTGAGACAGTGGCCAGCAGCGTCACCATGGCGGCCTGTATCTAGGCGAGACAGTGACCAGCAGTGTCACCATGGCGGCCTGTATCTAGGCGAGACAGTGACCTGCAGTGTTACCATGGCAGCCAGTATCTAGGTGAGACAGTGACCTGCAGTGTTACCATGGCAGCCAGTATCTAGGAGAGGCTATGATAATAAAATTGAGTAGTTCTTTTCCACCCCTGCAAGTTACAAACAGCACAATTTTCAAATGATGTTTTTTTTTTAACAGTTTCTCTATTTATTCTTCATTCACAATATCTTCAATTAATTGCGGACACGACATATGGGTACAAATTCAGAGTTCCATTGCACAAAAAGACTGCCTTACACGTGTTTCACGGCCAACAGCCGCTTCCTCAGAGGCACACTGCATACAAACATCTACAGTGTTTGTATACAGTGTGCCTCTGAGGAAGCGGGTGTTGGCCCGCGAAACACGTGTCGAGCAGTCTTTTTGTGCAATGGAACTCTGAATTTGTACCCATATGTCGTGTCCGCAATTTGAAGATATTGTGAATGAAGAATAAATAGAGAAACTTAAAAAAAAAACATCTTTTGAGAATTGTGCTGTCAGTATCTAGGAAAGACAGTGACCAGTGGTGTCAGAAGCTATGGTTTCCTCACCTGAGGCTGCATTTCCACTTGTGCGGTGGGAATTGTCACGGGAAAAATTTGCATGCGGATGCGAATTTCGCATGCGGGTCTATGCGAATTTTCATGCGAATTCGCATGGATGACGATGTATGCGAATTTAACCATGGCAGTGCTGGTGTGATTTTTCCATTGTTTCTATGCGAATTCAATGAACATTCGCATACCCAAACCGCATGCGAATTTCCTATGAAATACATTGTATGCGATTCGCATAGCGGTATGCGAATTCTGATGGCCCTGCCATGCAAAATTTTTCTGCACAGAAAAACGCAAAGGAATCCTGACAAGTGGAAACAATCCCATTCACCTGTATTGCTATGCGAATTTGCATGCGAAAACTGCATGCGAATTCGCGATAGTGGAAATGGGCCCTGAGAATCAAGCATGTGTGTAGATTTTCACCATTTTTTTTATTTTATTTTTTACACATCTGGGATGCTGGATGTTTAATGACAGCGACCACTGATTGCCGTTTTGTTTTCCGTACTCTCCAGCTTATTCTCCCTACCTGGGGCTTCTTCCAGCCCCCCGAAGCCTTACAGGTCCTTTGGTTTGTTCCCGTTGCACTCCGTCGATCAGCTGTGTTCGTCTGAAAGATCACCCGTCGGGGACCACTTTGCATTCATGGCCTATGCTGCACCCCTCCTTGATTGCGGTCCCATGGCTGAGGAGCTCCGATGATGAAGTGGGATGAAACCAATGGACCTGTAAGGCATTGTGGGCGGGATCAAACACCTGGTAAGTAAATTAGAACTTTTTCTCCCATAACAGGTACACAGTCACAGAATATAGACTGCAAGACTTCATCTCTCCTAACAAGAAGTAAGATTCCCCTGTGGATAGCCGCACAGCTTCAAGAGGGATATTCATTTCTAAAGCTAATTGTTGCTTTTTTATGGTTTAGTTGGGCTTTTACATTCTAGCCCTACTTAAAGTGAACCGAGCAGCATTTTTTGTCCCTATGGCATCTCACTAGCACATTAAAAATGCACGCTAGCAATGTGGCTCATGACCAAAAAACCATTCTACCTCTTCTTTTTACATTTAAATGTTTGCTAGAGACATATTGCCCTACTTCAGTGGCCTGCAGTCAGCAGAAAGAGCAGGCAGATAAGGACTGCTGCAATCAGCAGTAGTAGTGAGCAAACAAAAGCTTTCATCAGCAGGATTGGGGAGATAGGACACTGCACTTCCAGCGGTTTAGAGAAGTCACACTTGATTACGTTCACACCTTCTCTAGCATTTATCGGAGCGGGCGACGGGGAGGGGAGAAATGGCAGCTCCTACAGCTACTAGAAACCAGGACAAACTGCAGGAAAAAAAGCTGCTTGGATCCCTTTAAAAGACAACTGTAGTGAGAAAAATATGGAGGTACCATTTGCCTGGCAACCCTGATCTATTTGGCTGCAGTAGTGTCTGATTAACACCAGAAACAAGCTTGCAGCGAATCCAGTCAGATCTGACAATAATGTCAGAAACACCTGATATACGGCATGCTGGTTCAGGGTTTACGGCTAAACGTATTTAGAGGTAGAGGATCAGCAGGGTAACCAGGCAACTAGGATTGCTTAAGAGGAAATAGATACAGTAGCCTCCATATTCCACTTGCTTCAGTTGTCCTTTAAAAAGATGACTCTCCCAGACAGGAAAGCCGCTGGTAATTTTTTCCATCTCTACACTCCGTGTAATTGCAGCGTTCACGATGATTTCCTGATAACGCTGACGTACTATAATGACAGGCCTGCCCAGGACTCAGCATCGCACATCACTGTGGTTTTATGTGAGAGCAGCAGAAGTGGAGAGATTAGCGCGATTAAGGCTCTCGCTGTCGCATCGTCTGACGGCCGAGCTGCGGTTAGTAATGATTCTGGCGTCTCCTTCATCAACGAGCAGCGATCTGACCATAAAGTCATTGCCCCTTTATTCCCGGCCATGTGTAGGATGTCAGGCAAAGAACAGATCACGGCTAAGTATATCCTGTTTTCTAGTCGCGCGTGATGTTCCTCGCAAAGTCCATGGCTCTTGCGTGGAGTTCTAATTATGGGAGTGAGAGCTGACCTTGGAATCACTGAAAGAATTCTTATTTTTTTATCTGTGACGATGTAGCCAAAACATTTGTTCTTCCTGCTGCAGACTTTTTTTTACGTCGTAGTAGGCCTCGTTTTCCCAAGGGGCAGGCAGATGCCAGCGGTACCCTGCCAGATTCCGCCCCTTTTCAGAGCAGGCTGTCGAATGAAAGGGAGAACCTGACAGATTGTATCGTCTTTTACCCCAGCAGCTCCTCAGATAGCCTGTGTAAACCCAGGCGTTCCTGACAGTGTCTCTGCACACTGGGCATCTCTACCCACAATGCACTGCTCCATGTTTGTGTGAGACCTGGTCTCTCTGAGTAGCTGTTGTAGTTACAGGACTGAGGTCCCTGAGGCATTGAGCACTTGTCACCTGTAGAATAAGTTCACAATCGCACTGTTTTTTTAATGTGGAATACCCAGGTAGCTTATGGTGACACAGAACCACAAGGAAGATATAAAGTGCTCAAAGAGACCAAAAAGCCCTCTGTTGAAATGTTATTGCGCGAAACCTATACATATAGACATATGACTATGGTAGGCATTATATTGGGAGCCCCTTTGAGGGACAGTTAACTAACAAGACTGTACACGCTGTAAGCATCTCTGATGTTGCCATAGAAATACTAAATAATAACTCTGGGTCCAGCTATTGCTGACCTGCTTGGCTGTGCTCATGTTTGTGGTTAGGGGGTAATGTAAAATAGGTCAGTTGTAAAGTGACAGCATACAGCATCCATCTTATGTGAGCCGACATCAGCCATTTACATGTGTGCCAGTCGCAGCGGTATTCTCCGCTTTGTAGTGTGTGGTTACAGGGGAATCGAAAGGCCTGGTTTAGCCACCTCATAACTACTGACTTGTGTCTTTCAAATGCCTGGAATTTATTCTTTGAGGTTACAGCTATGCAAACTTTCCACTTTTAATCACCAGAAACGAAAGTCCATGAAGAGGCAGGTTCTGAGCTTTAGTCAGGAGTCCATGAATAGGCAGGTTCTGACCTTTAGTCAGGAGTCCATGAAGAGGCAGGTTCTGACCTTTTAGTCAGGAGTCCATGAATAGGCAGGTTCTAAACTGTAGTCAGGAGACCATGAATAGGCAGGTTCTAAGCTTTAGTCAGGAGTCCATGAATAGGCAGGTTTTGGGCTGTAGTCAGGAGTCCATGAATAGGCAGGTTTTGGGCTGTAGTCAGGAGTCCATGAATAGGCAGGTTTGGGCTGTAGTCAGGAGTCCATGAATAGGCAGGTTTGGGCTGTAGTCAGGAGTCCATAAAAAAGCAGGTTCTGAGCTTTAGTCAGGAGTCCATGAAAAGGTAGGTTCTGAGCTTTAGTCAGGAGTCCATGAATAGGCAGGTTCTAAACTGTAGTCAGGAGACCATGAATAGGCAGGTTCTGACCTTTAGTCAGGAGTCCATAAATAAGCAGGTTCTGAGCTTTAGTCAGGAGTCCATGAAAAGGTAGGTTCTAAGCTTTATTCAGGAGTCCATGAAAAGGTAGGTTCTGAGCTTTAGTCAGGAGGGGAGTTCTCCTTTAAACTATCTTTTTTTAGAAAGAACGTTTTAGATCTATTTCAGTAGCACGGGTCAGTTCTTGCTCTAAGTAAAGCCCGCTATATTTGTCAGGAGAGGAGTTTCTAAGAATGACGGGCTGGCATCTGTCGCACTCAGGCCGGCTTCACATGTCTCTTCAAGAAACGCTCGGCTGCCCTGCAAGGAGGTCTAACAGGAAGCGTCCCCATGGTATTTATACTCCATTACTCAGCACTATTTTATTCCCGGCTTTATTTTGGAACGCTCCTGCCAGTACCGGCTCACTGAGGAGATCTTGTGCAATTAGACACAGCCGCTGGCAGTCTGCAGCTTACTTGTGCAAATAGAGCTCTAGCTGGCAGCCTTTTCTCAGAATGAGGCGTCGTCGCTTGTTCAGAACTGAAGTGATGTATATATTATCCCATCATTTTTCCTTACGCTTTGCATAAGGTAAATCTAATGTGTGCCACACACTAGACCAGGCATGGGCAAACTTGGCCCTCCAGCTGTTAAGGAACTACAAGTCCCACAATGCATTTGCCTTTGAGTCATGACTGTGGCTGTAAGACTCCTGCAATGCATTGTGGGACTTGTAGTTCCTTAACAGCTGAAGGGCCGGGTTTGCCCATGCCTGTGTAATGTCAGAATGGGCAGCCCAGCACGCTGAAGGGAAACGTCATCATGTACTAGAGCATCGGGCTACACGTCATCAAAAGTGACAATGTGGTACGCATGCCCGTGTTTATGCTGCTGCTGCCTTCGCCCACCACCAGCACTGTCATCAGCATAATAGCCTCCTACTGTCCTCCCCGATATCCTCCGCATCATTGTCTGCATTGCATTAGAGAGGTGCTGATTGTATTGCCTGATAGAGGATGGTGGGAGGGGGGATGTGCTGTTGCTGCGCTCAACCAACTATTTCAATTCGGCGGCGAGGGGCGGAGCAGAGCAGCACTAAAATTATGCTCTTTACCTAAGTTCCTTCACGCTGCAGCGAGGGGGGATGACGCAGCACACACGTACTACATCCGCATGCACAGAACCAACAGAGCTGCCCAATCTGCGGGGCTGCCCATTCTGACATTACACCTGCACTAGACAGATTTTCAGTAGATCTCAGAATGAAAATCTATCAAACCGCATCGTTGTACTGCCACCACTTTTAACATGCCGCTGCTTGACGCTAGATTTTCCCTCTGGACCAACCAGACTATTTTGACTGATTTTGGACTCAAATTGGTCGAATGATCGATTGATCGAGCAGCCTATATTTGCTCTGGGCTCCCGTCATTTTGGCGCAGGGTGAGCGGAATGACAGCTCACCCTGCTGCCGCACAAATTCCGGGCAGCACTAATTACTATTTCCCCTCTGAGTCGTAGCAACTCTGAGGGAGAAGTACGCGGGCGCGGACTCTAGCATTGGTACTGCAGCAGCACTGAGCTCAGGCGCTAGACGGCGCACTTTGTTCTGTCTTTCTGAGGAGAGCACAGAGGGGCGCTCTGCTGGGAGTGAACGGGCACGGTTTAGGCCTCATTGTTCTCCCCAGAATTTTTTTTAGCCGTGTGGCATGAAAAAGTAGCCGGGTGGGGCAACATAAGAAAATGCAGGGCTGGTGCTTCTGTGCACAACTCTGCTTATAGCATAGGAGGAGGTGAGCCGATGACAGCCGAGTGCTCACCAAAACTAGCCGGGTGCCCGGCTAAAAGAGCCTGGGGAGAACACTGGGCCTTATTCACATGAATGCAGAAGACAGGCGTTCGCAACAGTCTGCTGTTTCCTGGAATCGCCTGGAAATGTGGTGTAAGTGCAAAAAATAATACAGTAGTAAATACTGTGTGCTTAGGTGCTCGCCACCCTTCAGATAGTTCTAGTGGAGCTTTTTATTATGCAGTAAACACGTTGCTGTACTACTGTTGCCATTACGTGCCCATTTGATATCTGTGATGGTCCCATTTAGTGCCATGGCGTTTTCTTAGCTGTAAAATGGTTTCTCGTCAAATAATGCAGGAGAAGAAAGTGCAAAAGCATACATATCTGTGAGGGCTTGTTCACTGTATGAGCGCTTTGAGCTTTTTAAAAGCACTGGTGACTTTAAAAATCGCTCTAAAAGCGCTTGAGCAATGATCTTACATGGGAGTGTTCTCACATGAGCGATGAGCTTTCTTTTCAATCACAAACAAGGGTCCTGCACCATTTCCTGAGCGTTTGCGCTTCAATTTAAGGTATAGGGAAATCGCTGAGCGCTTGAAAAGGCGATTTTCGTGAGCGCCTTTGTAAAAAGTAGCATTAAATAGATTCAGTTCCAGGTCGAAGAACTAAAAAGCTAACCGCCAAACGAAAGCGCTTGAGAAAATCATTTTGAAAAGCTCTTAGCGCTAGCGATTTATAATGTGAACTAGGTCTAAGGGTTACATAGCGGAGGCTGTGCCTGAGTTTGATGGACAGTTCTCCGCACAGGTCAGGCAAGGTGCCAGCAACCTTCAGGGACAGAAACTCTAGCTGCTGTTTACACTGAGATTTTAGGTTTGTTCCCACTCCACCCCCCACCCCCTTCAAGGTGCTTGCCAGACGGTTTCGCTTGTACCTGTGTTTACTCCCCGCTGGGCAACTCTCTGTAAATGTAGTCTCTGTCGCTTTCTTCTGTTACTGGGGTTTCTAGGTTTCTCTTGCATTGCAATTAAAGACTGTAATGCCTGGTACACACCATGCAATTTGCCATACGATAGATGGGTCGAATTGATTATTTCAATCATGTCCAACCTGATTTCCAGCCGTTTTTTTATTCAGTTTTCCGACCGCTTCTATACAAAATCTGTTGGAAATAATTGATAAGACACGTCAATATAAAAGCAAGTTGCATGGTGTGTACCAGGCATAGCTCACAAAAATAAAACGTTAGATACTTAAAGAGGAACTCCTGTGAAAATAATGTAATAAAAAAAGTACTTCATTTTTACAATAATTATGTATAAATGATTTAGTCCGTGTTTGCCCATTGTAAAATCTTTTAAATCACTGATTTACATTCTGGCATTTATCACATGGTGACATTTTTACTGCTGGTAGGTGATGTAGCTGCTGCTTGCTTTTTTGGCAGTTGTAAACAGCTATTTCCCACAAGGCAACAGGGTTCACAGACAGGAAACTGCAAGGACCATGGTCCTCAGTTTCTTGTGGGAGGCCTTTCACCACAATATCAGCCATACAGAGAGCCCCCTGATGATCCGTTTGTGAAAAGGAATAGATTTCTCATATAAAAGGGGGTATCAGCTACTGATTGGGATGAAGTTCAATTCTTGGTCACGGTTTCTCTTTAGGTAATAGTATGGTCCAGATGCTTCCTATGCCCTCCTGGACCAGGGTTCGCATCTTGGCTCTTCCTGTTCCGTAAGTCAGCACCTATTCAGTAAGGAGACCTTGGACAAGACTCCCTAAAACTGCTACTTATACTGCTACTGCTGCTTATAGATCACATCCTAGTGGCTGCATCTCTGGCTCTTTGAATCCGCCAGGAGAAAAGTGCGATTATAAATGTTGTCTTGTCTTGTGGACGAGTGTGTCTGTAATTGGCAAGCACAAGCAGGATCCATGCCTGTGCAGTAGCTTTTTTTTGTTTTTGTTTTTTTTTTTCCTTTCAGTCCTAACTTGGGCGTTTAACTGAAATAAAAAAACACACATTTTTCAAAGTGAATTATGAAAATGATGCGTGAAGATGAATTAGCGAGGGGTATGTTTTACACAAGGAAGACACCATAGCTGTACCGATATGAAGCAGCAGACAGCCATTGAGTTGCGATCTGTTGCGGCAGTGGCCGTTCAGTCACCTGTGAAAGCGGCAGCACTGCACTTTGCACAAACGCGCTCTGCTTTGGGATAATGCGTTACATAGCAGTGCGGCGCCTCAGTGTGAACATGAAGTGAGGGGATATGGAGACTGACATATTTAATTTTAACCAATACCAGTTGCCTGGCGTCCTGCTGAACCTCTGCCTCTAATTCTAGCCTTATGCTGAATACACACGGTGCGTTCCCGCACTCGATTTCCCGCTCGATTCCTGTCGGTTCGTTTATTTCCAACATGTCCGATTTGGATTTTGATGGATCGTTGCATGCGAATCGACCTTATGATCGAACGAAATCCAAATCGGACATGTTGGAAATAAACGAATCGACGAGAATTCGAGCGGGAAATCGAGTGCGCGAACGCACCGTGTGTATTCAGCATTAGACCCTGAACTAGCATGCATATAAGATGTTTGGCTGAAGTCTGACTGGACTAGCTGCATGCTTGTTTCAGGTGTGTGATTCAGACACTACTGATGCCAGATTATTCAGCAGGGCAGCTGGCATTATTATGGCAGCCTCCATATCTCTCTTACTTCAGGTTCCCTTAAAGAAACCTGTGTGGGGCTTTTTCATGCCTCTTTCACAGTAGGACGTTGCGTTTTGATGCGACGTTAAAGTCACAGCGCAAATTACAACACTATGCCCCCAAAAAGTCGCAACACAACTTAATGCCCCGTTATGGTCGCATACAGTAGAGCATACAGGCAATGAAAAGTATGCTTCCAAGTCATTACTGAGCATGTGCAAACAGTCCAACACAGCTAATAACGTGTATAGCGCACATCATGCAGCACTTTCACTTAACGTGCAGCTATAGACACCAACGCAACGTGTGCACTGTGAATGGGGCATTGATTTTTCATTGCAGTGAGTTATTCTGCGTTAAATGTTGTTTTAACGTCGCACTGTGAAAGAGGCCTTCGTGCCCTTGCAGGTTGTACATGTGAGGTGCATTGTCTTGGACGGCTCTGCACGCGGTGTAAACAAGTCCTAACTAATGTCATTGGGGAAATACTATTATTTTGCGTATTTTAGAAATCGTCTTTAACACGTTTATTGGTTAAATGGATCAGCTGCTAGAAGCTTTCATTTCCTAATCCCGCATTCTGCCTCCTGGGTGGGGCTTTTTAGCATATTGGGAGAATTAACTTGTTCATTGCTAGTACTAACGCTACCGACACTGAGGCCGGGAGCACACTTGTCTGTTTTTCTGTGCCTTTTCATGTGCATGTTGGGTTGGTGTGGCTCTGTAAAATTTAAAGCTATAGCCTTGCTAGACACCTATTCTGGATGTAAGCCTGGCTTCAGGGGCATAAAGAGATAATTTGCATATTCAGTAGCGATGCATTGTGGGAAACCACAGATGTTCACTAGGCCTGGTGCACACCAGAGGAGTTTTTCTGAGCGTTTTGAGTTTTTAAATCTGCTGCTAATGTTATCCTATGTGTCTGTGCACACTGGAGCAATGAGGTTTTGTAAAAAAAAAAAACATAGCATTACATTGGGAAGAGCTTTTGAAACCTCTAAAAGCTCTTCCCAATGTAATGCTGTGGGGTTTTTACAAAACCTCATTGCTCCAGTGTGCACAGACACATAGGATAACATTAGCAGCAGATTTAAAAACTCAAAACTCTCAGAAAAACTCCTCTGGTGTGCACCAAGTCTAAAAGCTGAATTGTTGCAAATTCCTTCTGTTTTAAGAAGGCAAACCACATGTGTACCTTTTCTGCACGGGTAAACTGAGAAGCAATGTTAATCAATGGGCTATTGCACACTTCAATGTTTTCTTCACATGCATTGTGCAGAACTTTGTGCACTTTCTCTATCCGTTACATTAGCTTCTGTGAAAAAGTGTCCACAAGGTGTGGAGAAACTGCAAGTGCAAAAAACATGCACAGTGAGGCCCTGTAAACACTGGGGATCGCAAAACGCTTGCAAATAGCTAGCGTTTAAAGATGGGGATGTTTAGTGTATTTTCACTGGACATTTTCGGGTTTTTAAGGGATCACAATTTTTTACATTTGAACCCTGATCGTTCTAAAATTGCAGAAAAGTGATGTAGGCACCGCGTTTTTGTTTTCTGCAAATCGATGGCGATCGCTGCAGCGAGGTCATTGCCATATACTATTACAATTACGCTTTTCAAAACGCTAGCGATCACCGGTGATTTGGGAACCTGCGAAATACGCCTGCAAATCGTACCAGTGGGAATGGGCCCTAAGACAAGGGTTCTCCCAGCCTTTGGGTATTGCAGAAATGTTAAACTGGCCGGCCTTTTCAATCACTTTTGATGGATTCTGCTGGCCATCTAGTGCCCCACATATCATCAAGGGGTCGAACCAATAATTTCTATCCTGTTTAGGCCCCGTTTCCACTATCGCGAATCCGCATGCGTCTTGCGTATGCGGATTCACATAGACAATATAAGTGAATGGGCCTGTTTCCACTTATGCGTCTGCGGGAGCGTTTTTATTGTGCAGAGAAAATCTGCACGGAACACCCTGCAGAATTCGCCTGCGTGTGGAATGCAGGCGAATCGCACACAATGTATTTAATAGGGAAATTGCATGCGTTTTCCCCATGCGTTTTTTGCCGCGAATTCGCATAGGTACCAATGTAAATTCACACAGGCAGTGACATGGTTAAAATCGCATATACTCTCACCTATGCGAATTCGCATGCGAATTCGTGGCAAAAAACGCATGCGGAATCGCATCCGCATGCGATTTCATCAGCGGTGGAATCCAGGCGATTCTGCACCGCAATAGTGGAAACGAGCCCTTAATCTGCTTCCGATCGATAATTGGATCAATTTTGTGCAGTAGTGATCTGAAAAGACATACTGTTATTGATCAGGAATGTCATAAATTATCTGTTCGACCCGTTGATCTAATGGGACAGTGATTGGTGTGTACCTAGCATTTTAGTTAGTGATCATTTTTCAATAAGATCAATAATATCACTCAGAACACAAGAGGACATATTTAAGTGAGTCACAGTACTAAAGAATCCAACTTGTTATCGTACCTAAACCAGTTACAGCCATGCCCATGAAAAAATTTGCTATGTCAATCAACCGGTTCTTTAAGGAAACAATCGATTATGCAAAACGATTTTTATAATCGAACAGCAGAGCTAATAACAGAGAGGCAGCACAATAGTCATGGGCAGTATGGTGGCGTAGCACTCTCGCCTTGCAGCACTGGGTTCTTGGTTGAATCCCAGCCAGGATACTCTATGCATGGAGTTTGTATATTTTCTCCATGTCTGCTTGGGTTTTCTCTAGGCACTCTGGTTTTCTCCTACATCCACAAAACACATAAGTTAATTGGCTTCCCCTAAGGGCTCTTTCACATGAGACAACGAGTGCAGGAGCCGTTTGCCTTGAATAGGCTGCAGCGTGTTGTTGGGATGTTGCGGTGCGACGCTGAGTAGCAGTGGTAGTAATTAACCAGATGGGAAACCGCTGATTACCGATGATAAAAAGCTCCCGGGTGCGTCGTACCGCAACGCATTGAAACGCAGCGTCTGGTGTGAAAGGTAAAATGAAAGTCTATGGACCTTCATTTTTCCTTGGTTAACGTAGAAACGTTTAAAAACACACGATTGGTTCACCTGATGGCCAGGGGCCCGGACCTCTCTCACTGGCCGGGGCCCCAAGGCCAACACGTGATACCTGGAGGGGAGTGCAGGTGGGCCTGGACCTCTCACACCCAGGCTCTGGACCTCTCACATCCAGAAAACCCACCAACACTGCCTCCATACTGAATGCTAAATTCAACACACACAAGCAATAGAACACAGCAGTACATGCATCCAGCTACATTTGAAATTGGTCAGCAGGTGCTCGTCAGCCAATCAGGATGCACTGTCATACACCCTTTACCTGCCATACCACATCTAGCAGCCATTAGCATTCAGGTGGGAGGCTTCAGTTGGACGCCATCACAAGATTGCGTCGCTAGCAGGACCGCCCCGTGCATGCCTGCTCTAATGTGAAAGAGCCCTTAAAATTGGCCCTAGACTACTATGGACATAAAACTGTGGTGGGGATTTAGATTTTGAGCTCCTCTGAGGACAGTTAATGACATGACTACATACACTCTCTAAAGCGATGCGCAAGATGTTGGCGACAAAAATACGAATGTGTGTGTAGGGGGTGCAGCGGGGCATCGATGGCTCCATAGCCTTGATCATGCTTATGTTTCAATTGATGCACACTCTATTGAGACTGAGGCCCTGTTCAGTGTTCAGTTGCATTACAGAATAATTCTGCATGTCCTCTCACTGATCGTACAATTCTCTGGGCCTGGTCACAGTACCCTGCTGTAACTATAATCGCATTATATTCTAACTGGCTGCATGCAGGCTTTGTATTAACCTCTTAAGGACCATGTGCTTAAACCCCCCCCCCTAAAGACCAGGCCATTTTGTACAAAATGGGCCACTGCAGCTTTAAGGGCTCGCTGCAGGGCTGCACAACTCGGCACACAAGTGATTTCCCCCACCCCTTTTCTCCCCACCAACAGAGCTTTCTGCTGGTGGGGTCTGATCGCTCCCCCACTGTTTATTTTTGTTTTAATAAATATTTATCGGTTTATTTTTTAAATAAATTTGTCATTTTTTAAAAAAATTGTTTTTACTTCCCAGCCTACCCTCCCACCCACCGCCAGCCAATCCTTGTGATCAGCTGTCGTAGGCTTCAGCCTATGACAGCCAATCGCCCCTGAGCCTGCTAGGGGGTCAGCTGTGTCACTTGGCTGTCCCCAGTACAGCGCTGCCTTAGATCATAGCGCTGTACAGGCAGAAAAGACAGCAGCTTCGCCGTCTAACAGTCTTCTAGCCGCTAGGAGACTGAAGGCAGAGCTCCACTAAACAAGCAAGGATGCGCGCTCAGCGGTGCATGCGATTCCCTGCAAAACACTCCCCCAGGACTTTACGCCGATCGGCGTTAGGCGGTCCTGGGGGAGCCACTGGGTTCTTGCCCATCGGCGTGACGCGGTCTTACAGAGGTTAAAGTCTATGTCCAGCATCCTTTGCAGTTCAGTCATTATTATAACGCGTGAGTTAAGCAACTGACCACTGTGAATCTTGCCTCGGTTTCTACTTCCTGCTTTCATGGAAGCAGACATGGGGTTATCATCCTGTGTTTACAGAGTAGCTGCTCTTCCGAGGTAGCCAGCTGACACAGCTGAGATCAAATTACAACTTGTGATTAGTCACAGATGAGGGGGAATTAGATTGGCTAAACTCAATAAATACATACAGGGTGCATTTCTGTGTGTTTTCATTTTGCAAGAGTTCAGGTTCACTTTGAACTGTGAGCCTGCCGGATCTGTGAATGGCCCCTGACAGGAGGGTGTGGCCGCTCACGCCTCCTGCGCGGCGCTCAGAGATTAATGAGCTGTATTATTGTACACGATACGCGGCATTAAGCAGCCGTGTCTCTCGTCTCCCTTTTATCAAAGGCAAGAGATGAAAGTATTTTTAGCAGCTATTACTCAGCTTTGTAGTTAACCACGTTGCTCCTCTCCGCTCAGCAGCCGGTCCCTTTAAAGCCTGGAACATATGTCTGCTACAGCAGCAGCAGCACAGGAATGACAAGCATTTACCTAGAGGGCATTGCAGAGATTATGGTGTTGAGCAAATAGTCTGATTGGATCAGGTTAATCAAGTGAAGAGCAAAAGGATTTCACCATGGCTGAGCTGTCATTAGGTCTCACAAAAACTCTCTTTATTGTGCTGCCTCTCTGCTTTTACAAGGCGCTGGGAGCCTGGCAGAGCCTGGGCAGGGCACGGATTGGATCCTCAGTAGTCACACGACGGTCAGGGACGGAGCCTCCTAGTACACGGGCAGCTGACAGATCGGGGATTGTACTGAGCTGGGATGGAACACATCACAGGACAATGTCAGCATGCATTTTGCTTAAAGTGGATCCGAGATGAACCTTTACTCATTGCATGATTGTGGTCCTTTCCTATTGTTTATAGGGCATTCCTCAAGCCAAATACTTTTTTGTTTTTGTTTTAATACTTTAATTCCCTATAAACTAAACAAGCCTCGCCCACAGTTTTTCAGAGAGCCTTGGCTTTTTCAGACAGTAGCATGGGCTCATGGAAGCTCAGTCTGGGCAGGAGTAGGGGGAGGTATTACTAGCCAGGGATTTCAGAGGCGGAGGAGGGGGGGGGGATTAGGTTTTTTTTTTTTTCACAGGCTGAGTGCTGAGGATGCAGATAAGCTTGCCGTGTGTAATGTTTACGAACAACATGGCTGCTGTCGTATCACAGGAAGAAATAATATTATTCTGTTGAAGCTGTTTGCAGCTAAATTTGCTGTGTAAACTATCTAAACTTTAGATAAGATATATAGACAAGTTACTTGTTATAGTTCGTTTTTCATCTCGGATCCACTTTAAAGGGAGATTCCACATTTTTTGGGAAAAATGCAATCCATTTAGTTCAGCTTGTATACCCCTTGAAGGACTCCTGATGTGAGAGAAATATGGAGGCTGCCATTTTTATTCCCTTTAAAGCGATACCGTAGTAGGTTTTTTTTTATAAGAAAGAGATTCACTTACCTGCGGCCTCTCCCAGCCCCCCGCAGCTGTCATGTCCCGCACCAGGTCCTTAAATATCCTCCGGTCCCCCGCTGCAGCTCCATTTCTTCACTGACTTACAAGTCGAACGCTACTGCGCCTGTGCGGCTCTCCCAGCGACGGGAGCAAGGCCAGGGCTGCACATGCGCAGTGGACGGTGACTGAACAAAGAAAAGCTCAGCTGTGGCGAGGGACTGGAGGATGGTTGTGTACCGGCGGCACGGGACAAGAAGGTGCAGGGGGCTGGGAGAAGCCCCCAGTTAAATTAATCTCCTCTTTAAAAAACGTATTTCAGGTACGCTTTAAAACAATGTAAGTTGCCTGGCTGTCCTGCTAATCCTCTGCCTCTAAAGTGCGTACACATGCCCAACTCATGGTGCCCGTGTGCAATCAGGAGCTGATCCCCTTGTGCGACATTTCTGGGCCGGTCTGCACACGTCAGCTGTGTCATGGAGGGGGGGGGGGAGCGGGCAAGGGACAGCAAGCGGTGCATATGTGACGTCACATGGCAGGTGGGGGAGCGGTGCAAACAGTGGGATTGGGGGGAGTGGCGTTCCTGGGGATGGGTAGATCGGTCTGTCTGAGCGCTCGTAGGTTAGGTGTCGGGTGCCATACATCCGCCATATTGTCAGCTGAGCCGGTCCTTCTCTGCAGCCTCAGCTGGCTTGAAGGGAACCTAAAGCGAGAAGTATATGGAGGATACCATATTTATTTCCTTTTAAAAATACCAGTTGCCTGGCGGCCCTGCTGGTCTATTTGGCTGCAGTAGTGTCTGAATAACACCAGAAACAAGCATGCAGCTAATCTTGTCAGTTCTGACATAATGTCAGAAATGCCTGATCTGCTGCATGCTTGTTCAGTGTCTATGGCTAAACGTATTAGAGGCAGAGGATCAGCAGGACAGCCAGGCTACTGGTATTTTTTAAAAGGAAATAAATGTCATCCTCCATATCCTTACTTCAGGTGTGCTTTAAGTCAGGCTTAATACTTTTAACCATAGACCCTGAACAAGCATGCAGATCAGATGCTTCTGACTGAAGTTTGACTAGATTAGCTGCATGCTTTTTCCGGTGTGTGATTCAGACGCTACTGCAGCCAATGAGATCAGCAGGACTGCTAGGCAACTGGTACTATTTAAAAGGAAATAAATGTCAGCCTCCATATCCCTCTCACTTCATGTCTTTTAAAGGATATGTACTGTGATTTTGTCCCCCTTTTTATTTCTCTTATTAGGTTTCAGTAGGGTATTGTACCGTGTTAGCCATCAGTAAAAGCAAGACGTTTTAAATCAGGATGATATTTAGTTAGCCAATAAATGGTATCATCCTGATTGAAAACTTCTTGCTTTTATTAGGTTTCCTAATAGAAAACAGCTTAAATTTAAACTTGAAGTGAGGTATATGGAGGCTGAAATATTTATTTAATTTTAAACAATGCATTTTGCCTGGCTGTCCTGCTGATCCTTTGCCTCTCATGTCTGATGCTGGGTACACACTATGAGATTTTCTGGTCGATTTACTGTCAGATCGATTATTTCCAACATGTCCGATTTGCTTTCTGATCGTTTTACGAGCATTTTACGATCGATTTCCTATTAAAGTGCACGGAAATCGATCGGAAAATGCTCGGAAATCGATCGAAAAGCAAATCTCAGTGTGTACCTAGCATAATACACACTGCAATTTTTCCCATCAGATCGATGGGAAATTTCCCATTGTTCTGTAAATTGCAACATGTCTGATTTTGGAATCTATTGCTTTCTTTATTGGGAGCAGCTTGGACATGTTGGAAATGATCTGACAATGGTAAATTTATTTTTGATCTAAAGGAAAAATTGTATCGTGTGTACCTAATACTTTTAGCCAGAGACCCTGAGCAAACATCCTCCACACTCCTATGGACTGTATACCTATATCCTTCCCTTATCCCCCCCCCCCCCCCCCCATGTTAATGTTTTGTTTTGCTCTGGCAATACTAAATGTATTTGGTCCTGCCAATAAAGCTTTTTGAATTTGGATCAGGCGCTCTGACAACAATCTGGCATTATCTGCAAGCTTGTTTCAGGTGAGTGTGATTCAGACACTACTGATGCCAGAATGATCAGCAGGACAGCCAGGCAATGTGCATTGTTTACAAGGAAATCACTGTGGCAGCCTTCATATTCTTCTCTCTTCAGCTGTCCATTTAATTCAAAATTAGTGTAAAATCAGAAAAAATAATACTGTAAAATTCCAAAATGCAAATGGGATTTAACAGCTCCACCTGCTGGTCAGACCAGCAAGCTTTGTAAATCTGGCCAAACTCTAATGCTAGGTACATACGATACAATTTTCTGACAGATTGACTGTCAGATCGACTATTTCCAACATCGATGGATGTTAATTTCCAATCGATTTTCCATAGAAGTTTACGGAAAATCGATCGGAAATCAGATTGAACATGTTGGAAATAGTCGTTTCCACTATAGCGAATCTGCGTGCGTTTTCTGCATGCAGATTCGCATAGCCAATGATAGTAAATGGGCCTGTTTCCACTTGTCAGGAAATCTGTGCGGTTTGCTGTGCAGGAAAAATCTGCACAGCAGAGCCATCAGAATTCGCACACAATGTAATTGATAGGAAATTTGCATGCATTTTTGCTATACGTATTTTCCATGCAAATTCCTGTACGGTTTCGCCTTAAATCAATGTAGAAGCACACAGGCACTGACATGGTTAAATTCACATACTTACAAAAATATGCGGAAACGTACGCGAATCCGCGTTACAATTTGCATATAAACGTGTATGAGTTCGCCCGTAATGTATTGTTTTCTCCACAGCTGTGCATTGGGAAAAATCTTCAGTTTTTAGAGTATAGTGTGAAAGAGGCCATAGGGAAACATGGACACTGCACTGCATACCAGTTGTCCTTTCAGTTGCAACTGACCACAACTGATATAGTATAAAAGGGACATTTATGGTTGGATAGGAACACAGATTACTTGAGGGGATACCAGCACAATGCTGTTGAAAGGGAAACAATCTCACAGATTACATTGTCACTTCTGTAATCACTACAGGATCCCTTTTAATGCGGTATTGCTGGTAATAATGACTTCTCTATTGTGTACAGGGGACAGGTACTCTTTATTGGCACTCTTCTTATTCCTGCATGTCACTGGCATCTCATACCAGCCTCCCTCCGGGCTACTGTCCACTGGGTTCATGAAGTGCATCGCAGCATAAACTTGTTATCCTTTGTAAATAGGCTTACGGTAAATAAATCAGCCTGAATGTTTTCAAAGTCCTGCTTATTCTGCTGCTCGTATGTAAACCAGAGAGCAGCCGCTGGTCTATGAGAGAAGGGCACGGTCGAGCATTGCTATCAAACTGGTGGAAGTCATCAGAAAGTACCAAAATAAAATGTGAGAGATATGAAAGTTTTTTTTTTGTATTCCTTATTTTAAAGTAAATAAAAATATGTAGGTTATAGGACTTGGTCTCCACCGGCTGCATGCTTGTGCCAGCCTTAGGATTTGGTCTGCACTGACTGCATGCTTGCTCCAGCTTTAGAATTTGGTCTCCACTGGTTGCATGCTTGTTCCAGGGGTGGGATTTGGTCTCCACTGGGAAGCTTGTTCCAGCTGTAAGACTTGGCCTCCACTGGCTGCATGCTTGTTCCAGCTGTAGGAGTTGGTCTCCACTGGTTGCATGCTTGTTCCAGCTGTAGGACTTGGTCTCCATTGGCTGCATCCTTACCCTAGCTTTAGGACTTGGGCTCCACTGGCTGCATCCTTGGTCTAGCTTCAGGACTTGGGCTCCACTGGCTACATGCTTGTTCCAGCTGTAGGACTTGGTCTCCATTGGCTGCATCCTTACCCAAGCTTTAGGACTTGGGCTCCACTGGCTGCATCCTTACCCTAGCTTTAGGACTTGGGCTCCACTGGCTACATGCTTGTTCCAGCTGTAGGACTTGGACAGTACTGAAGGTAAATGAGCAGTGCGACAACCAGGCAATTTTTTAGCCTCCATTTGGCTCTCACTTCAGGTTCCCTTTAACATTTCCTTGCTGGTTTGGATGTACAGTATCCAGTAAAGGTGCCCATACACTCGTTAGATTAGCAGCAGATAGATCATCAGATAGATTTCTGATCTATCTGATGTGTTTAGGAACATTTTTACTAGGAACAGGTTTCCAATAGATTTTAGTTTGAAATCTCAACAGATCGACCTAGATTTTCCAGCCTGCCAGATCGATTGAAATCGATCAAAATCAGACGCAAATCGGTCGATTGGTCAATCGATTTGCAATCGACTGATCGATCGGCCAAAAATCGGCTGAGTGTATGGGCCCCTTAAGAAATGTTTGTTCATTATCCAGTAGGTCAGGTGGAAGTCTTATAAAAGGTATCAAAAGAAGTCCAAAGCAAGTACTCAAGTAGGGATTTATATTTGACATGTTAATTGTATTTGCTAAAGTTATTCCACTTTAAAAGTAAAGTTTGTTTTTTCTTTTATTTTTCAGTAGAAAGACATATTACACAAGATTAAGAAAGCACAATGGAGTTCTACGAGTCAACCTACTTTATCGTCCTTTTCCCAATCGTGGTCATCACTGCCCTCCTGCTCTTCTTCTGGCTCTTCACCAAGGAGACTTCTTACGATGAGGTCCTTGCCAAGCAGAAGAAAGACCAGAAGCTGCCTCCTGCTAAAATAGACAAAAAGAAAACCGACAAAAAAAAGAACAAGAAGAAAGAATCTCAGAACGGGAACCTTCACGAGTCAGATTCTGAGACGGCCATGCGAGACTTCGATTTGGGGGATGCTCTGTCCAGCGAGGAGGAGCATGTGGTTCCTGCCTCTGTACTCCCTGTAGAGACCATCAGCGTGCGGGAACGCAAGAAGAAGGAGAAGAAGCCCAAGCCCGTTGTCGAGGAGCCCGTCAATAAGGAAGTTAATGGCACAAAGGTTCCTGTGAAGAAACCAGAAACGGTTCCAGTAACCAAGCAGCCAACTCCACCACCCGAGATCACCAGCTCCAAGAAGAGCAAGGGGCAGAAGAAACAGAAGAATGGACACGGTATGTAGTTAATAATTTCATGATACTTCACTGGCCTTTTAATAATTTCATTCCACGTATTGAGGTGAAGGGACAGAGCAAAATGGATGGTCAAAGAAATGCAATTCTGGCTTACATTCAAATTGTATACAGGTTGGAATTGGATGAATCAACAGGTATTGTGACGTATGTTGGGTTAATTGTAACCATTGACACCTATGGTAGTCCTTAATTAACAAGAAGTCTAGCATGGGCTTGTACAGTCGCCAGAGGTCTTTCTATTCTAGCAAGTTGTCTAAACCCAGTTATGAACAGGTATAGTAATGCCTACATTACCTTTGGGGCTTCATAGAGCGAGGGACAGATAATGAGCAGTAAGATAGACCATGCCAGATCATACACTAGAGAAGTAGTCCCAATAATACAAATTTACATTATTCTGTGGGTAGAGTGCTCAAGTATGATACACAAGGAGAGAGGGCCCTGCTAAAGACTTACAATGTAGAGGAAGGGGGTGGCAACACAAAAGGAGGGGGGCTGTGTCGAGAGCTTCTCAGCAAAGAGAGTTAGGGCAGCGGTGAGGTGGGGTAGGCCTCCTTGAAGAGTTGAGTTTTTTGAGGGCTTTTGTGTGGGCAAGCATGATTGATGGGCAGTGGGAGAGAGTTCCACAGGATGGGGAAGCTCTAGTGAAGTCCTGTAGTTGTGCATGGGAGTGCGAGGTGCATGGGGTGGTAAGAAGGAGGTTGTTGGAGTAAAGTCTGCAGCCAGGTGTGAATCTGCTGACCAGGTCAGAGATGTAGGTTGGGCAGGACTTATGTATAGATTTTTTAGGCCAAACCCAGGACCTTGAAGCGGATCGGAAGCCATTAAACAGATTTGTGCAGGGGAGTTGTGGAGACAGAACGGTGGGAGAAGTAGATTCTAGCAGCTGTGTTTATGATGGATTTTAGGGGGTCAATGCTCTTCTGAGGGAGGCCTGACTGAAGGGTGTTGCAGTAGTCCAGGCGGGAGATGATGACATGGAATTTGGCAGTGTCTGGGATCCGGAAGGTATTGCCACATAACACTGTGAAAGTGCATCGGATGAAGATGAGGTAAAATATCAGGAAAACAAGGCAAAGAAATCCGGCACTGTTCATTCATTTATTGGCATTCTGTGGTAAGGGCTTAAAGAGAATCTGTAACGTCAAAACGTCCCCTGGGGGGTACTCACCTCGGGTGGGGGAAGCCTCCGGATCCTAATGAGGCTTCCCACGCCGTCCTCCGTCCCTCAGGGGTCTCGCTGCAGCCCTCTGTACAGCGGTGACGTCAATATTTACCTTCCCGGCTCCTGCGCAGGCGCTCTGACGGCTCCGAAGTTGGTGGAAATACCCGATCGCCGTCGCGTCTGCTCTACTGCGCAGGCGCAGGTCTCCGGCGCCTGGGCAGTAGAGCGGACCCGACTGAGATCGGGTATTTCCGTCTACTTAGGAGCCGAAAGCAGCCACAGCGCCCCCGCTGGAGCCAGCAAAGGTGGATATTGAATTGACAGTCGGGTTTGTCGCCGGACTGTTCGGAGGGCTGCAGCGAGACCCCCTTGAGACAGAGGACGGCGTGGGAAGCCTCCATTAGGATCCCGAGGCTTCCCCCACCCGAGGTGAGTACCCCCCAGGGGATATTTTTGATGTTAGTGTCTCTTTAAGGCACCTCCCACCTCTCCCCCACCACCTCCACCCCACAAGGTATGGTATGTGTGAACTTATGAAACGTCATTTGAACATTATGCTGGCTTTGTGCCTTGTATGGTTCCCAGCACGGCCACAAGCGCTTACCACAGAATGCCAATAAATGTATGAACAGTGCCGGATTGCTTTGCCTCTTTTTCCTAAAGTCGGATAAACAGCCAAGGTGCCAAGGGGCATAAAATACTTTAAAAACCATTTAAAACAAGAGGTAGCGGTTGACTTGCCTCCAGAATTGTAAACACAAATTTGCAATATTTTATTTTATTAAAAAATAGGATAGTTAAACCAATTGTTGCAATGCGTTTCGCAGCAATGTAAGCCACTTCATAAAGCACCTAAAAAAACGAGTATCTGCAAAGCGGGGTTCTCAAAGCATGGCGCCTCTAGCAAGTTGTTCATGTGACATGCGCCGAAAAAATGACACATGCACTCGCTACCACCTCTACTGCTGAATAGTGGCAGGTAGAGTTCCGCTTTAAAAAGGGGGGGGGGAAGATAAATAGTGCAGGGCCATTTTATTAGACTTTTTATAGCTGTTCTTTCAGCAGATATTTTTTTTTTCTTAAAGGGAAGATCCAAGCAAAAAAAAAAAAATGAGTTTCACTTACCTGGGGCTTCTACCAGCCCCATGCAGCCATCCTGTGCCCTCGTAGTCACTCACTGCTGCTCCAGTCCCCCGCTGGCAGCTTTCTGACCTCGGAGGTCAGGGCCAAATTGCGTACATTTTTACACATTCCCGCTAGTGCAGGAACATTAACGCATACATTTTTACGCGTTAGTGGTGAAACGCGTAAATTTTTGTTCCTGCACTAGCTGGAATGCGTAAAAATGTATGGAATGTGGCCCTGACCTCCGAGGTCAGAAAGCTGCCAGCGGGGGACTGGAGCAGCAGTGAGTGACTATGAGGGCACAGGATGGCTACATGGGGCTGGTAGAAGCCCCAGGTAAGTGAATCTCATTTTTTTTTTTTTTTTGCTTGAACCTTCCCTTTAAGTGGACCTGAACTCAGAACTTCCTCTCTGCGCCAAAAGATATACAACAGCACAATAAGGAAAAACATTGCAGAACTCCTGCAATAAATCTGCAGTGTGTATACTTCATGCTTTTATGGAAGCAGACAAAGGGTTAATATCCTGTGTTGACCTATTCGCTATTTTTGCTGAGGATTGCTGAATTTCTGTGCTAACACAGCCGAGAGGTCAAATTACACTTGTGATTACTTACAGAGGATGGGGAATTAGACAGGCTCTTTACTCTAAACACACACAGAGTTCATTTCTCTGTTTTCCTAGTGTCCTGTGCAAGAGTTCAGGTCCACTTTAAAGCCTCCCGATGACAGCTAAACCAGCTAAAACATGTATCGAGCTGTGTCCACTTTTAAGAAAATCGCCCCACTGAACCTCTACCCATGATGTCTTGCAGACCCTGATAGATAAAATTATGATGATCTGAGTCTCTATCTCTCTCTCTCTCTGTCTTTGTCTCTGTCTAAATCACACACCTGAAACAAGCATTCACCTAATCTTGTCAGATTTGTTTAAAAAAAAATAAAAAATTTACTTTTTGTCTGTCTGTGTGTCTAGGTGTGCTGCACCTCACGTGGCCCAGCGTCTGCCTCAGTTTTCCTGTTATTGCTCCCATCGTATGGGTGCTGGTGGACACCCTCAGACCCAGACATACTACGCTGCGCATGCGCAGTATGTCCGCTTGGGCGCCGTGAGGCCACGCTCGTCGGGGACCCCAGGTGCTCTATGGACATACTGTGCATGCGCAGCGTAGTATGTCCAGGTCAGAAGGCGCCCACCAGGACCCATACATTGGGAGCAATAATGGGGAAACAGAGACAGATACTGGGCCAAGGGAGGTGCAGTAAGTTTACACACACACACACGCACACACTCACACTCAATTTGTGGCTTTCTTTAGGACTTGGGTATCCTTTGCAGTGTTCCCAAACCCTGTCCTCAAGGCCCACCAACACTGCATGTTTTGTGGAAATCCACACAGGTAGATAATCAGCTCTGCTGAGACACTAATTACCTCACCTGTGCATGTTTGTGGTTTTCTGCAAAACATGCACTGTTGGTGGGCCTTGAGGACAGGGTTGGGGAACTCTGCTTTAAAGTACTTGAGGCTGAGGATCAGCAGGACAGCCAGGCAATGTGCATTATTTAAAAGGAAATACATGTCACCCTTCATATCTCTCACGTCGTGTTCCCTTTAAATTGAAGAACTTAACGATCACGCTACTTGGGTTCTGCGGTTTGCGCTAATAGCCCAATTTGTGGTACTTGCTAGAAGAAGACAGGGCAATTTTACTGCACTGCAATATTTCTGAGTGTTACTGAATGGGAGAATGTAGGAGGGCAGGGAAATGATACAGCCATAAATAGCTCTGGAACAATGGAAGGCAGCCTTTCATTACCATTCATACAATTACACATTGCTAGTGTCTGCACAATATGGAGAGGCAGGGATAAGGCAGACAGGAGGCTGCTGGGTGGTGTTTAGCTGATTCTGATTTGCTCAGTGGCACAGAGGTCTGCATCATCACCTCCCAGAGTGCATTGTGGGTAGAGTCGTGGCAGAAGCAGCCAGATTTCAGAACTCAATCACTACAGGGGTCCTAAGACACAATGTACCAGGTGTTACTTCTGGTGTGGTGGCAGAATCTATTGATCTAATTTACAGGCATGGTGCTCAACTGTGTTAATCTGCCTTAGAGAACCTGAACTGAAAATAAAAAGTCAAAATAACCATACACAGGTCATACTTGCCTCCAGTGTAGTCTACTACTTAATCTCTTTCTCCTCTCCTGCGTCCCATTTGTCCACTGTGATCAGTGGAATTCTCCGTCCTCCATTTTAAAAATGGCCACTACCCCATAACAGCTTCCTGGTCGGCACACTGTTAAACTGAAATATCACACCCTTGAGCCATAGGGAAACATGGACATTACCTTGCACAATAAGTTGTTACTGACAGCTGTATATATATAACTGACAGCAACTGATATATTTCAGTTCTGACAAAATCTTGTCAGAGCTGAAAGGGATCACTGTAAGAAGAAAATGAATGTAAACCCCCCCCCCCTTTTTTCCCCACTTGGGGGATGTCCTGCTGGGGGGGGTCTGATTGCCGCCACTCTGTGTGGCCGAGCGGGGGGGGGGGGGGGGGTGTTTGGGAAGCTCCTCTCCTCAAAGCCCCCCTCCGCAGCGATATTCCTCCCTTCGCTTCATGGGCGGCAGAGGACGGCGATTCGTCCTGTACCGCCTCTGATAGGCTTCAGCCTATCAGATGCCGGCGATCCCCGGCCAATCAGAGGCAGCGCCGTATGATGTAAACACAGGGGATTTGTTCCCCGTGTTTACATATCGCCTGCGAGCTGTGATCGGAGGCTCGCAGGCTGTTTACGGAGACACCCTCCGTGAACTGACATGGAACAGTTTCCATGGAAACGCCACTTCGACCTGCCAACGCCTATCGGCTTTAGGCAGTCGTTAAGTGGTTAAACAAGAACTGTAACCAAGGATTGAACTTCATCCCAATCAGCAGCTAATACCCCCTTTTCCAGGAGAAAGCTTTACCTTTTCTCGAATAAATCATCAGAGGGGTCTGTATGGATGATATTGTGGTGAAACCCCTTCCACAGTGTGATGTCATGACCATGGTCCTGACAGTTCGCTGTCTGTGAACCTCATTGCATTGTGGGAAATAACGGCTTTTCCAACTGGCAAGCCAGCAGTATCTCCCTCTGTGCATAGAACTCTCAGTAAGTGATCATTCTGTACAGGTCACATGGCAGAACTCAAGATTTCACCACCAGTGATATATCCTAGAGAAGAAAGATTTTACAATAGGCAAACACTTACTAAATAATCTATAAATTAATATTGTAAAATACAAGCAATTGTATTAATTGTTACTTTCACTGCTGTTTCCCTTTAATGCCGAATGAGCCTCTGCAGCTAGTATAAGTTGTTGGAAGTTGTAGCTGAGGAAATTCTGGGAGATGGGGGGTAGACGTGGCGATGACCTATGACCTCAGTAATGTCTGTGAGGGGAATGCTGGGCGGGGTCATGCGCTCTCTTCCTGGTGACTAGGTGTCTCCTCATCACTCCATAATTCTCTATGATGCCACATCTTAGCCTGCCTAATGCCGCATGACACACTGTTTCCTTTCATCGGCTTACACTGAAGGAAGAGGCTTATATAAACAGACAGCCCATAGCTTGTCATTAGCAAAAAGTGTTGCCCTTATTAAAGGCAGATCTATGAGGCAGAGAAACCGAGAAGGCTTCCACAGTCACAGAGCACAGTACATTTAAGGGGGAACCCCAACCTTGTATTTAGCAGTGCGCTACAGGATTAGAATCTATTAGATGCATGTTGCTTCTCTCATTCGGGGTAGATATGGTCAATAAGATGCAAAGAATGCTGAGGTGATGCTCAATATATGCAAATATATGCAGCTTGGAAAAGGGTATGTCAGCTGGAGCAGCTGCTGTATTTGTTCCAGAGAATTAATGGGTACCTGGAGTCGGAAGTTTCATAAACTGAGTCAGATGATTTTTGTACAGACTCCACAGCCCTGATTTTGTTTAGTGCATTTCCAAGACACATACATTTTCCTCAGCTTGTAAGTATTAGCATGTCTGAATGCTGGAATGAAGTGCAAAAAGAAAAAAAAAAGGGGGGGGGGGGAGGGAGTAGTTAAATGGCAGCTGTGATGAGCTGGAGCCTGACATATTTTTTTTTTTCTTAAAAAATTCCAGTTACCTGGCTGTCCTGCTGATCTTCTGCCTCTAATACTTTTAACCATAGACACTGAACAAGTATGCAGCAGATCAAACACAAAACATTTATATAACGCTTTTCTCCTGGCGGACTCAAAGACTCAAAGCACCAGAGCTGCTACTAGGGGGTGCTCTATAGGCAGTAGCAGTGTTAGGGAGTCTTGCCCAAGGTCTCCTACTAAATTGGTGCTGGCTTACTGAACAGGCGGAGCAGAGATTCTAACCCAGGTCACCTGTGTCAGAGGCAGAGCCCTTAACCATTAAACTATCCAGCCACAACAGATTAACAGCAGGGATCAAGTGTTTCTGACATTGTCAGATCTGACCAGATTATCTGCATGCTCTTTTATGGTGTTGTTCAGACTCTACTGCAGCTAAATTTAGCAGCAGTGCTGCCAAGCAACTGGTATTGTTAAAAGTAAATAAATATGGTAGCCTTTGTATCCCTCTAACTACAGTTGTCCTTTAAGCTATGTTCATTGCGGTATGGAAATCTCCACTTGTTCTCTTGCCGAGTGTGGGGGGAAACTGGAGGGTCTGGAAAAACCCACAGAAGCAAGGGAAAGAGCATACATATTACATGCAAATGTTGTCCTGTTCCAGATGTGAACACTGTGAGGCAAGAGTGTTGTTCACTATGTTAACTGGTGCCAGGCGGCT
Organism: Hyperolius riggenbachi; assembly: GCF_040937935.1. Lineage (NCBI taxonomy): Eukaryota > Metazoa > Chordata > Amphibia > Anura > Hyperoliidae > Hyperolius > Hyperolius riggenbachi. The sequence goes on along the minus strand of NC_090654.1, from coordinate 258,928,255 downwards.
CAGCACTTTGCCAGTGCTAGGACTATACACAAATCATAAGAGGTGGCAGGGTGTAGAGAAAAATATCCAATTCAGCTGGAACTCTAACAAATATTGTGTGGCCTACAAAGGTAAATTAAGGATCTATTTGCACTAGCATATTGCATTCTGCGTGTTTGCCTGTATGCTGATGTCCGTGAATGTTAACATGGAAATCCGTATGCAGCTATTTATTATAGGATGGAACATGGATGCGTGCTGCAGAGATCTGCAATATGCAATCCATAGTTCTTGTTCTTTGTTTTTGCTGCAATCCATACTTTTTCTATCATACAGCTATTGCAAATTCACATTCTATGAAAATCATCCATTAATATGCATTGGTTTTAATTTCAATGCAAATAACCGCATTACAAATTCACATTTATTGGAAAGGGGCACTAACTGAACTCAAGAAATATAACTCTTTATTTTAAAACCCATCCAGATTAATGTTTTCCGTACATAAACATACATTATTTTTTAAAGGACAACTGAAGCAACTGAAGTGAGAGGGACATGTAGGCTGCCATATTTATTTCCTTTGTCGCGAAAATCTTAAAATTTAAAATATGTGTTAACTTATACAAATAAGAAGTACCGTACGTTTCTTCCGAAGTTAAATGAGCCATAAATTACTTTTCCCCTATACTGATGTCACTTACAGTAGGTAGTAGAAATCTGACATTACCGACAGTTTTATTTTTAAAAGCACTTGGTGAATATCAGTTGCTCCGTCCAACTGCCAAAAAAGTGTACGGTGAGCAGGGAGGCTGGCCAGCATCCTTGCATAAATCTTTTTCAGGGAATTTCTTTGTAAAGAATAAAGGCCATGCTGAGAATCCCCCCATGAAGAGATGGGCTAACCCAACACCTGTCGGTAATGTCAGATTTCTACTACCTACTGTAAGTGACAGCAACATAGGAGATAATTAATTTATGGCTCATTTTCACCCTGGAAGAAGCTAACGTCTTATTTGTATGTATTTTAAATTCTAAGATTTTCGTGACCGTTCCTCTTTAAAGGAATACTGTAGGGGGTAAATGAGTTGAACTTACCCGGGGCTTCTAATGGTCCCCCGCAGACATCCTGTGTTGGCGCAGCCACTCACCGATGCTCCGGCCCCGCCTCTGGTTCACTTCTGGAATTTCAGACTTTAAAGTCTGAAAACCACTGCGCCTGCGTTGCCGCTTCTTCGCTTCCGCTGATGTCACCAGGAGTGCACTGTGCAGGCACAGACCATACCGGACCTGCATAGTACGCTCCTGGTGACATCAGCGGGATCGAGGACACGGCAACGCAGGCGCAGTGGTTTTCAGACTTTAAAGACTGAAATTCCAGAAGTGAACCGGAGGCGGGGCCGGAGCATCAGTGAGTGGCTGCGCAGGCACAGGATGTCTGCGGGGGACCATTAGAAGCCCCGGGTAAGTTGAATGAATTTTTCCCAGACCCCCCCCCCCCCCCCACCTTACAGTATTCCTTTAAGCAATACTAATTGCCTGGCTATGCTGCTAATCCTCTGCCTCTAATACTTGTAGCCACAGACCCTGAACAAGCATGCAGCAGATCAGATGTTTCTGACATTATTTTCAGATCTGACAGCATTAGCCCCATGCTTGTTTCTGGTATGATTCAGACACTACTGCAGCCAAATAGTTCAACAGAGCAGCCAGGCAACTGGTATTGTTTAAAAGGAAATAAATATGGCAGCTTTCATATCCCTCTCACTACAGTGGCCGTTTAAAGAGACACTGAAGCCTCTTAAAATCCCACTTTTTATTCAATATTTAACTTTAGCACTTTCAGCTCTGCTAAAACGCTGCATCCCCGCGGCAGAAAGCTGTTTGCAAACCCCCCAAATGCCGGGCAAAAATCCACGACTTTCTTGGTTGTGGATTTTGCTGCTCTTGGAGGCAGAGCTTTGAGCTGTAGCTCTGCCTCCATGCGCGTCAATCCCTGCGGCTCTCTGACTCTCCCCCGCCCCTCTGTGAGGGAAGACTACTGCTTTAAAGGGAAGGTTCAGGGAGTGGGTAAAAAAAATAAAAATCCATATCCACTTACCTGGGGCTTCCTCCAGCCCGTGGCAGGCAGGAGGTGCCTTTGCCGCCGCTCTGGAGGCTCCCGGTCGTCTCCAGTGGCCGACCAGGCCCGGCTGCCAGGTCGGGCTCTTCTGCGCTCCAACAACTGGCTCTTCTGCGTTCCACGTGGGCGCGCTGACGTCATCGGACATCCTTCGGGCTGTACTGCCTGCGCAGTACAGCCCGGAGGACGTCCGATGATGTCAGCGCGCCCCCGTGAGGCGCAGATTGGAGCGCAGAAGAGGCCGACCTGGCAGCTGGGCCTGGCCAGATCGGGTCGGCCACCGGAGACCACCGGGATCCTCTGGAGCGGCGACGAGGGCACCTCTTGCCTGCCACGGGCTGGAGGAAGCCCCAGGTAAGTGGATATGTTTTTTTTATTTTTTTTACCCACTCCCTGAACCTTCCCTTTAAAGAGACACTGAAGCGAAAAAAAGATGATATTATGATTTGTATGTGTAGCACAGCTAAGAAATAAAACATTAAGATCAGATACATCAGTCTAATTGTTTCCAGTACAGGAAGAGTTGAGAAACTCCAGTTGTTATCTCTATGCAAACAAGCCATTAAGCTCTCCCACTAAGTTAGTTGTGGAGAGGGCTGTTATCTGACTTTTATTATCTCAACTGTTCCTGGACTATTTACTTTTCCTCTGCTAGAGGAGAGGTCATTACTTCACAGACTGCTCTGAAAGACTCATTTTGAATGCTGAGTGTTGTGTAATCTGCACATATTATAGAATGATGCAATGTTAGAAAAAACACTATATACCTGAAAATAAAAGTATGAGAATATTTTCTTTGCTGCTAATCTTCTAGTAATTATTCATAGTACACAACCAATTCACTATATCATATTTTTTTTTTCGCTTCAGTGTCTCTTTAAGCAGTATGTTCATTGCGGTATGGAAATCTCCACTTGTACTCTTGCTGGGTAGAAATCTTAAATTATTATTTTTTTTTTTTTTGAGGGACTGGAAGTGAGGGGGAAGGGATTGTTTAAGTGAACCCGAGGTGAGAGGAATATGGAGACTTCCATATTTATTTACTTTCTACAATACCAGTTGCCTGGCAATCCTCCGGTTTCTGTGTATCTAATATTTTAGCCAAAGATCCTGAAAAAGTGGACTCGGCTTTTACTGAATTAGCCATATGGCTTATTCCAGGGTTTCGACTCGCACTACTTATGCCAGAAGAGCCACAGGGATGCCAGGCAACTTGCATTGTTTACAAGGAAATGACTATGGCAGCGTATATATATCCCTTTCACCTCGGGTTCCCTCTAATATTATCAGCTTGCTTGCATGCTGGCTGTGTTGCTGCTCAGCTCAATGTTAATGTTTTCAGGATTTATTTTAGGTTTGTCGATTGTTCTCAGGGTTTAGGACCGCCTTGGTATTTTTATTGCTTTCCTGTATCCGCTTATATGAGCACTTCCTGTCTAGACAGGAAGTGGAGAAATCTCAGTATGCCTAACAGAGACCGTAAAGGTAGCATACGGCACTCAATTTTCTATTGGGTTAAGTGATTAAGCCAACAACTTTGGGTGATTAACTGTGTGTGGTTGATCAAAAATCGATCGACTAGTGGCCCACACACTACAGACGAGATCCTATGCGAATCTTCTTCACTAATCGTGCTGAATGATTGTGTACCTCCATGCTCTGAAACAAAAAATTGATTTAGTTGATCGAAATCATGTGAACAATAAATTGGTCGATTCGACCAAGTATTTGCCAATTTCGATCGAGCAGAGTGGAACATAACAGATTATCCCTCATTCCCATTAAAATGATCAAATCGATTGGTCGATCATACAGATAAATCAAGTAATGTATGGGCACCTAAAGGATTGCAACATTTTCTTGTGTGCAGAGTTGGGAAGAGTAAGGGCTCTTTCATGCTGGGAGCTGTTCTGTCTTTTTTGACGGAACACACCTAGGATGCGGTTAGAAAGGCAACATGAACGTTGATTGACACATTAGACAAAGCGTTCCAGAGCGTTACCTTGTAATGCATCTGGGAGCTTTTAATCGCACAGCAGTTTCCCGTCGGTTGAATCATAACTAGCGCCGTTGAAATGCGCTGAACTGCCACTTCCCTACGGCATTCCGTAATTCATAACTCATGCATGAAATCTGGTTCGTGGACATGTTGGCTAATGTTAAAAATCCCTTAGAATCTCTGTTGTTTGACTTTTTGCGCATAAGGAGGGGTAAACACCTGGGCTTGGGAAATGGGGTAACTGGGATCTTTTTATGTTTTTTATTTTATTTCTAGTCTTTAAATGTTTTTATGTTTTCATGGTAAAGTAGCTTACATTAAATCTGTGCTTGAGAAATGGAGTTTATTTACCATTACTTTAACCACTTGATGACTGAG